>NC_135884.1:15616158-15863979 GCF_964194155.1 Cetorhinus maximus | reverse complement strand
TACAAGTCATTGTTGCTTTCGTGCCATTTGGGAAGGAGTTGATATTGCTTAGTATGCATCAGTGCCAATTATCCATTTCCAAAGGGACTGGCAGATGCCTACGCAAAGCTTGGGCCAAGCGGTGGCAATGGATTTGGAGAGGTGCAGGGCTTGACAGCATGAATCCTGGATAGATGTAAAGAATTTGATCACAGCACCAGGTGAAAGGGAGAAAAAGAAAAATTATCAGATTGTTGTCCAGAGAGAAGACCTTTATTGCAGTTTTCCTTACATAATTGCTTCTCACTACAAATATGTCTAATAGTGATGGATAAATATTGGATTAGCCTCCCATTGAATTGAGTTTACAATCTTTGTGTCGCAGCATAGATTTTTTCTTCAGTTTATGCAGAGATGTTCTATTTTTAACTTCAGTCAAATGCAAAACGGGAGGTTTTAATCTGATTTTGTGGAACTTTTGATTTTTTAAAAAATGTATTAAAAACTACTCAAGCTGACAGGATTGAATGCAATGTGCATACATTTTAAAAGCTTGAGAAGTGCCAACCAGTACATCCACTGGAATCAATATGTACAGCAGTAAATGTGGCAAGAATGCACACAATATAAACAAATGTTGGAAATACTCAGGGGGTCAAACTATATTTTAAAACTCTGTTAAAACTTGCTTAAAACCCCACTTGCTTTCCTGATTTTTTTTTAAAAAAGGTTTATGTTAATTGTTGCAAATTACTCCAGATAGAACTTGCTAGAAGTTTGAATGTAGGTTGTGGACTTGTCGATTATAAAAATTACTTTGTTTGTTACAAATGGCAGGAATGAAACAAAAGTAATCTGAAGGTTGATTGCCTTTGGAGCAGAGGGTAGAAAGAGCAAGAGTGGGACAAAACTAGGAATACTGATGACTTAAGTTCAATTATGCTTTCGTTACTTAGGATTCCTGGATTTTGGGGATTGCATTTCACTGGGGGAAAATAGAATAGGTCAGTATGCTTCCTGATGATGAAATTTCAGCCACACTGCACCACCTACATTAAAAGGCTGTTTGTTTTTCCTGTTAGCAGATTTTTCTGCTTCCAATATATGAAATGGGGCTGGAAGTATAACAGTCGCTAAATTTAGTAAGAAATTGAGGAGAAACTTAATGTTTAGAAATGCAGAACTTGATACCACATGGCCTAGTTGAGGGAAATAACATAGATGCCTTCCGGGGGAAAGTAGATGAATGCAAAAGGGAGAAAGAAATAGACTGTTATGCAGACCAAGTTAGATGATGTCGGGTGGGAGGGTGGTCCTGTGGAACATAAACACTAGAATGATCTGTTTCGATGTTGTAAATTCTATGCATGTAAATAATATTTACACTTCCCCATGTAACATTCAGTTTTGTGACGAATAGTGAATTTTCTCTCTCGTACTAGTGTCTGTTTTCCAGCAGGTGGTAATGCTGCACCATCCAAAAGTTGAAATCATTTTGCTGCCTCTGGCAGTAGCATATCCTGCTGGAACATTGCACTCTGCCAGAAAACATTAGGACTTTCAACTATATAGTACTTTATCAGTTCTCAGTAATACCTCAAAGTGCTTCAGGAACATTGAATTACTGTGAAGTGCAGTGACTCATTCTAATAGCCTTTGCAGCTTTAATGATGTTTCTTAGTAAATTTAGCATCCATTTGATATTAACGCAATTAAAATTAAACCTTTTACAGTGTTTTTTTCCAAAGGATGGAACAAATAAGTTTAGGCATTTTGAGAAAAGTTTAATGATTTACTTAACTAGAACATTTGATAGTCTGTTGTAGGACTTCTATATATTAGTTCTTGGCATATCGGTAACACTGGTAAATCCAACATTTATTGCCAATCCCGCGTTGCCCTTGAGAAGATGGTGGTACCTTTCATCACGACTGCAATGGTTCAAGTACTCCTATAATGCTGATAGGATTTTGAACCAGTGGTAAATGAAGTACAGCAATATGTCTGGGGCGTGTGACTTGGAGATGTCAGCATTCCTAAGCACCTGCTCCTCTTTGTTCTATATTGTGGGTTTGTGTGATGCTGCTGAAGGAACCTTGGTGACTTACTCTACTGTATCCTGTAAATAGAACACATTGAAGCCTTGGTACACTAGTGGTGAGGGCAGTGATGCTTAAGTTTTTTTCAATCTTTCACAGGATGTGGGCATGTCTGGCTACGCCAGCATTTATTGCCCATCCCTAATTGTTCTTGAGAAGGTGGTGGTGAGCCACCTTGTTCTGCTGTAGTGCATGTGGTGTAGGTACACCCACAAGGCTATTAGGAAGGGCATTCTGGGATTTTGACCCAGTGACAGTGAAGGAATAGTGATATAATTCCAAGTCAGGATGGTGTGTAGCTTGGAGGAGAACTTGCATGGGAACGCTACCACCTTTATCTGCTGTCCTTGTCCTTCTTGGTGTTAGAGGTCACAGGTTTAGAAGGTGCTGTCAAAGGAGCCTTGGTGAGTTGCTGCAGTGCATCTTGCAGAAGGTACATACTGCTGCTACTGCATCAGTGCTGGAGGGAGTGAATGTTGATGGTGTTCAAATCAAGGGAGTTCTTCTTTCGTGATGGTGTTGAGTATTGTTGGAACTGCACTCATCCAGGCAAGTTACGAAAACTACACTTACCTCTTTGGAGAGTGGGAGGTTGGGAGCTCCAAAACCTGACAGACCTCTGAGTTCTTGCACCTGTGCAGACTGGTAGTGGGCTACACATGCAATTCAATAGTGTAAGTTATTTGGGCCAAGAATGGGTCAGCGCACCGATGCGCAGATGGAAAACAGCAAAAAAAAACCTGGGTCATGTGACCAGGAGTGGAGTGCCATTGGGAATAAGCATCCCAGGCAGGGGACAGGGAGAGCTCCCAAAGGAAGAGTCACAGGCAGGGTCCTGGGACAGGAATATGTCAAAGTTAAGTAAGTAGGGAAAGGGCTGTGGGTAGCAGACTTTAATTGAAGGGAGCTCAGGAGAAGCTTTGGTAATCGAAGAGGGCTCAGGGAAGCCCTGAAAATCCATAAAGGTTGGCAACTATGCTCCGGGCTTTTGGAGCAAAGGTACCCCTTTTGAAGCAGTAGTCTGTCCGGTATGACCGAAGTGCTGAAGTTGTAAGTTGGTGTTTGAGTGCATAGTTGGGAATCCAGGGGAACGGAATCTCTGGAGACAAGATTGAAACCCTGCAAGGTGTACCGTTTTTGATAGCGTCTGAGTTGGAATGACTTTTGGAGAGAATCCCAAGGTTAGATATTTGAAGATGAAGATTGAAATCCCTCGTGAAAGAGACCGATTTTGAGAGATTGGTTGACAGTGTTACTGATGTCTGGGTGAGTTGTTGAGAAGTCCATGGGGCTCTGTCTTGGTCACATCTACCATTTATTGTGCAGCGTATTGGATTCGACCACAGGTTGCCTGTTATTTCATATGTACCTCATAGTAACCCTGAATGCTAAAGTATAAGATAGATACTGTAAATTGTCTTATCTTTCTGATCTCGAATAGTAAAGTTTATTTTTGTTTGTTCAAAACCCATGGAATCTTGTGGTTTTATCCTCTTAGCAAGTGCCTTGAATCTCAAACTTTGTCCATTTTAAACAAAACGTTATTGGCCCCTAACTGAATCTTACCAAAAACTTGGGGGTCTGGTCAAGGATCATAACAAAGGGAAGAGAATTCCATCACACTCCTGACTTGTGCCTTGTAGATGGTGGACAGGCTTTGGGGGGGGTGTCAGGAGGTGAGTCACTCTCTGCAGAGTTCCCAGCCTCTGACCTGCTCTTGTAGTCATTTTTTTTATATATGGGTGGTCCAGTTTAGTTTCTGCTCAACAGTGACTGCCAGGATGTTGATAGTAGGGGATTCAGCAGTGGTATTTCTATTGAATGTCATGGGGAAATGGTTGGATTCTCTTTTATTGGAGATTGTTATTGCCTGGCATTTGTGTGGCACGAAGTTACTTTGACCCTTATTAGCCCAAGCCTGATGTTGTCCAGGTCATCTTGTTCAGGCCCTGCTGCAACAACCACAACCATACTCCTTTGTGCTAGGTATGACTCCAACAGTGGAGAGTTTTCCCCATGATTCCCATTGATTCCAGTTTTGCTAGGGCTCCTTGATGCCACACTCGGTCAAATGCTGCCTTGATGTCAAGGGCAGTCACTCTCACCTCAACTCTGGAGTTTAGCTCTTTTGTCCATGTCTGGATCAAGGCTGTAATGAGGTCAGGAGCTGAGTGGCCCCTGAAACCCATACTGAGCATCAGTGAGCAGGTTATTGCTGAGTAAGTGCTGCGTTTTTTGCATTGTTGATGACTCCTTCCATCACTTTGCTGATGATCGAGAGTAGACTGATGGGGTGGTAAAGGCAGTATTGGATTTGTCCTGCTTTTTGTATACAGGACATACCTGGGCAATTTTCCACATTGCTGGGTTGATGCCAGTGCTGTAGCTGTGTTGGAGCAGCTTGGCTAGGGGCATGGCTAGTTCTGGAGCACAAATCTTCAGTACAATTACTGGAATGTTGTCAGGGTTCATAGCCTTTGCAGTATCCAATGCCTTCAGCTGTTTTTTGATATTGGAGTGAATTGAATTGGCTGAAGACTGGCATCTGTGATGCTGGGGACCTCAGGAGGAGCTCAAGTTGGTGTACTGTGCTGATCTAATGAACTACTTCAGCCTAAGCTTCTTGAATGTTGTAGCTGCATCAATCCAGGCAAGTGGGGAAAGTAGTCCATTACACTTCTGACTGGTACCTTGACTTGGTTGATGTTGGGGGATTCAGCAATAGTTCAGCGATTAAGATTTCTTGTTCGAGATTGGCACTTGTGTTGTCCCGGTTTTGTTGCATATGGGTTTTGGTCCATTTCAGTTGCTGAGGAATTGTGAATGGAGTTGAACACTGCAATTGTGATAGACAGCAGCTTCATTTTTACCCTAATGATGAGAGTGGTCATTGATGAAGCAGCTGAAGATAGTTGGGACTAAAACTACTCTGTGAAACTCCTGCATTCGTGGCAATGTTGGAATGTAGGAACAAATAAATGTTTGTAGGTGGCTTCTAGTTCAAACTTACACATTCTGTCAAGATATGTGAAAATGATCTCTTGCCTTGATTTGTTTCTGAATTTTTGGCCCAAGTTCATTTTCACTTGTAGATTATTTTTGTTTACTTAATTTTGTGCTCGGACTTGATTTTTTTTCAATTTTAATGTAGGTGATACTAAAAAGACTAGTTTTATTATACATGTTGCCTTGAGGAAAATGGTATGTCTTTGCTTTCAACTACTGCAGATCTTGTAGTGATGATGGTCCCAGGATATTGGCTCAAGAATGATGAGGGAATGGCAAAAAATGTCCCAAGTATGGATGATGTTGACTTTGAGGTGGTTTTCATTGTGCTTATCGATCTCGCTGACAAATTGCAAGGGCTGGCGTTGCTGTTGATGGAATGTAGTAGCTTCACTCAGGCATGTGTGTGAAGGTCTGGAATATGCTAGCTTGGTCACTTGTATTTATGGTAATAATATGATCAGAAGAGTTTGAGGGCAGTATAACTAAGGTCATAAAATGATTGGAAGTGAATTTCTGAAATGTTCGTGTTATCCTGTTGTGATTTTGTAAGTATTTTAATGCTACAATTCATTGGCACTTTGCATGAGTGTAGAGATCAAAGGTAAAAGTGGTATATGAATGAGTGAACCACTATATTGGAGCATTCATAGTGGAATTGTGAAGTATGGAGTCTCAATAAAGACCTGATACTTCATTTTTACAACTGGGTGTGTGTACTCTTGTGTTTAAGCCAGTGAGACTAGCTAATGCGAACAAGAAAGAAATCCAACAACTTCCTACTCGGCACCAAAATAAGCGAAGGTTTCTTCTGTACACTAGTGAATTCATAAATACGTTGGTAAAGAATGTGTTTGATTTCACTACATATGGTGTACACAGGAAAATTATCCCATTATACCTTGTTATCAAAGTCAAAAATGATATTGCGACTAACTGTGATAAATTACACCCCCCCCCCATCCTCTTGACCTGCCTATAGTCTTTGATCCAGTTGATCACACCATCCTCCTCTAAAGCCTCTCCAGCATTATCCAGTGATACTGCACTCACCTAGTTCCGTCTTATCTATTCAGTCATAGCCAGGGAATCACCTGCAATGGTTTCTCTTCCTGCTGCTGCATCGTTACCTTTGGTATTCCAAAAGGATCTATCCTTGGGCCCATCCTATTTCACATCTACATGCTGCACCTTAGAACACCATTGGAAAACTGACCATCAGGTTCCATATCTATCTATGCTGTTCCCTCCACTGACAATGCCCCCCGCCCTCCCCCAATGCCCACCTCAGTTCAGCTACTGCTGTTACCTCTTGACATGGCTATTCCAAGACATACCTGATAAAAGCAAAAAACTGCAAATGGTGGAAATCAAAAACAAAAATACCTTCTGTTGAAGAGTCATACGGACTCGAAACATTAACTGTATTCCTCTCTGCAGATGCTGTCAGACCTGCTGAGTTTTTCCAGGTATTTTAGTTTTTGTCCAAGACATACCTGGTTGACTTTCCATCTTCCACTCTCCATCAACTTAATCTCATCCAAAACTTGTGTCCTAACCATGTCCCATTCACCCCTGTGCTCATTGATCTACATTGGTTTCTGGTTAAGCAACATCTTGGTTTTAAAATTCTCATCTTTGTTTTTGAATCCCTTACACCTCTCTATCTCTAATGTCCTTCAGTCCTACAACCCTCAACTATCTGTGGTCCTCTAATTTTGGCCTCTTCAGCATTCATATTATTAATAACATCAGTCGTAACCTTATTGAATGGCAGAGCAAGCTCGAAGGGCTGAATGGCCTAATCCTGCTCCAAAGTCCTATGTTCTATTCCTGTAAATGCTGCATCCTTGACAGCTTTCAGTTCCTCAGACCCTAAGGTCTGAAATTCCACCCCCCTAAACCCCGCTACTTCACTTTCCTCCTCCAAAATGCTCATTAAAGCATACCTTTTGATCAAATGTTAGGCCACCTACCTAACGTGGTGTCAAATTTTGTTTGATAATGCTCCTGTAAAGTGCCTTGGGGTGTTTTACCGTGTTAAGGGTATAGAAACAAGGCAAGTTGTTGTTCACCCCAATCACATTAGACTTTGGAGATGGTGGTGTAGTGGCATTGTCACTGGACCCATAATTCAGAGACCCAGGGTAATGCTCTGGGGACCTAGGTTTGAATCCCACCATGGCAAATGGTGAAATTTGAATTCAATAAAAATCTGGAATTAAACCACTGCCGGTTGTTGTAAAAATCCATTTGGTTCACTAATGCTCTTTATGGAAGGAAATCTGCTGTCCTTACCTGGTCTGGCTCCAGACCCAAAGAAATGTGGTTGACTCTTAAATACCCTCTGAACAAGGGCATAATAAATGTTGGCCTAACCAGCGACACCCACATCCCATGAATGAATAGAAAAAAAAAGTCAAGCATACTGAAAAGTACTTCCTACTGACTAAGTGGAATTTCCACTGCATACCAGCAGTGACCTCATGGCCCTTCTAAGTAACATCGCTAAATTATTAATTAGCAATTTGGAACTATTGGATCATGTGTGCTAGAGAGTAGGTTGAAATTTTTCAAATTAACTTAAGATGTAGCCCTCAGAGATCAGTTTGATTCTGTTCATCAGGCTGGGTTTGAACTCATTCTGAGAGGTGAGCTGATTAAGCCCATTTCCCCAGAAGTATAAAGCAGTTACTCATTCAAGTCACGTGTCCGAGGCCAGTGAGAACAGATTTAGTTCACTCTGCCTGTCTTTTTAGCTTAATAATGTATTATCTCAAACCATTCTTTTCTCTTTTTAAAAAAAGCTATTTTCAATATCTGTCTTTCCATAAAATGGTCAAACAAACCAGACACACTGCTCAAATATGGTTTCAGCAATCGTGTACAAACCCAGCATAACCCCCTTCTGTGCAATGAATTCCACGCAGTTCTCCTTTTGAACCTAGTTCCCTGCTAACAGTGTGGGAGTAATGAACTTTACCCTTTTAGATCTCTCATAAGGCTGCCAATATTTTTTTTTCTTTAGCCATCACGGTCAATCTCTGATAACGGTCCCAATGCTTGATCACTACCCACTTGGCTTTCTCATGCCATTTTAACTGCTATACTTACTGGCTAACCATTTTTTTCATGATGTTACATATTTCATTATTAAATGTAATTTGCCCTTCATCTGCTCAGCTGTTATGTCTCTATTGATCTGGTACCTATTTCCTCAGGATGTGTAATTTCCCCTTCAGGAATAAAAACTATTACTGGCAGATTTAAGCATGGATGAAATGGATGCCAATTCTATAATGCTACTCTCCCTCACTCAGTACAGTGCTCTTACTTGGATGTTGAATGGTCACCTAACCTCTCGAAATATATAGAAAAGCCCTGCTGGTACACTGATCTCCATAAATGACCTTCTGTGCATTTCTCTGCTTGTGTCATTGAAAGAAAGACAGACTTGCATTAATGCAGCCCCTTTCACAACCACTAGACATCCCAAAGCACTTTGCAACCAGACAAATACTTTTGAAGTGCAGTCACTGTTGTAATGTAGAAAATGTGGCACCCAATTTGCGCACAGCAAACTCCCACTAACAGAAATGTGATAATGACCAGATTATTATTTTTTTGTGACGTTGATTGAAGGATAAATATTGGCCAGGAAACTGGGGGGCACTCAAAAGCAAAAGCAGAATACTGCAGATGCTGGAAACCTGAAATAAAACCAGCAAACTTTGGAACTACTCAGCACGTCAAACTGTAAACTGAATTAACGTTTCCAGTCGATGACCTTTCATTTTTAAGACCATAAGACATAGGAGCAAAAGTAGGCCATTTGGCCTATCAAGTCTGTTCTGCCGTTCAATGAGATCATGGCTGATCTGATAATCCTCAACTCCATTTTCCTGCCTTTTTCCCATAATCCTTGATTCCCTTAGTGATCAAAAATCTGTCTATCTCTGACTTGAATATATTTAAAGACTCAGCTTCTACAGCCTTCTGCGGTAAAGAATTCCACAGATTCACTACCCTCAGAGAAGAAATTCCTTATCATCTCTATTTTAAATATCGGCCCCTTACTCTGAGATTATGCCCTCTGGTCCTAGACTCTCCCACAAGGGGAAACAACCTCTCAGCATCTATCCGGTCAAGCCCCCTAAGAATCTTATGTTCCAATAAGGTCACCTCTCATTCTTCTAAATTCCAATGAGTACAGGCCCAACCTACTCAACTTCTCCTCATAAAAAAAATCCCTCCATACCCAGAATTAACCTAGTGAACCTTCTGTGGACTGTCTCCAATGCCAGTATATCTTTCCTTAGATAAGGGGACCAAAGCTGTCTTTTGTAATTTTAGCAAGACTTCCCTATTTTTATAAAAGCAAAATACTGTGGATGCTGGAAATCTGAAACAAAAACATAAATTGCTGGATAAACTCAGCAGGTCTGACAGCATCTGTGGAGAGGAAGACAGAGTTAACGTTTCGAGTCCTCTGGGACACCCTGGTCCACTCCTCCTTCACCCCCTACACCTCAACCCCCTCCCACAGCACCTTCCCATGCAACCGCAGAAGGTGCAACACCTGCCCCTTTATTTCCCCCCTCCTCACCGTCCAAGGGCCCAAACACTCCTTTCAAGTGAAGGATCTTGCACTTGCACTTCCCTCAAATTAGTCTGTTGCATTGGCTGCTCCCAATGCGGTCTCCTCTACATTGGAGAGACCAAACGCAGACTGGGTGACTGCTTTGAGGAACACCTTTGGTCCGTCCGCAAGCATGACCCAGACCTTCCTGTCGATTGCCATTTCAACACACCACCCTGCTGTCATGCCCACATGTCCATCCTTGGCCTGCTGCAATGCTCCAGTGAACTGGAGGAACAGCACCTCATCTTCCGATTAGGCACTTTACAACCTTCCGGACTTAGCATTGAGTTCAACAACTTCAGGTCATGAACTCTCTCTTCCATCCTCACCCCCTTTTTAACCCCCTTTTTTCTAATAATTGTTATTTTTTTTTCTTTTCCCACCTATTTCTATTATTATTTTAAAAATTTATTTCCATCCATTGTTTTATCTCCACCTTTTAACCTATTTCGATCCCTTCCCCCTACCCCACCCCCGCTAGGGCCATCTGCCACTTGCTCATCCTGCTTTCTACCCTTAATGTCACCATTAGCACATCCTTTAGCTAATATCACCACCGTCAACACCCCTTTGACCTTTTGTTTATAACACCTTTGGCAATCTCTCCTTTGCCTCCACCTATCACTGGCCCTCTATCCAGCTCCCCCTGTACCACCCCCCTTAAGCAGCTTATATTTCACCACATTTCTATTTCTCTTTAGTTCTGCAGAAGAGTCATACAGACTCGAAACATTAACTCTGTCTTCCTCTCCACAGATGCTGTCAGACCTGCTGAGTTTTTCCAGCAATTTTAGTTTTTGTTCCCTATTTTTATACTCCATTCCCTATGAAATAAAGGCCAATATTCCATTTGCCTTCCCAATTACCAGTTGAACTGTATGTTAGCTTTTTGGGATTCATGCACAAGGACTCCCAAATCCCTCTATGCTGCAGCCTTCTGCAGTCTTTCTCCATTTAAATAATATTCAGCTCCTCTATTCTTCCTGCCAAAGTGCATAACCACACATTTTCCCACATTATATTCCACCTGCCACCTTTTTGCCCACTCACTTAACCTGTCTATATCCCTCTGTAGACTCCTTGTGTCATCCTCACCACTTGCCTTCCCACCTATTTTGGTGTCACCCGCAAACTTGGCGATAGTACATTCACTTCCCTCATCTTAGTCATTAATATATATTGTAAATATTTGAGGCCCCAGCACTGATCCCTGTGTCATTCCACTAGTTACAGGTTACCATCCTGAAAATGCCCCCGTTACCCCAACTCTCTGTCTTCTATTAGTTAGCTAATCCTCTTTCCATGCTAATATATTACCCCCAACACCATGGGCTCTTATCTTATTAAGAAGCCTTGCGTGCGGTACCCTATCGAGCGCCTTTTGGAAATCCAAATATATTACATCTACTGGTTTCCCTTTATCCTGCTAGCTACCTCCTCAAAAGAATTCTAAGAAATTTGTCAGGCATGATTTCCCCTTCATGAAGTCATACTGACTCTGCTTGACTAGATTATGTAATTCTAAATGCTCTATTACATCCTTTATAATAGACTCTGTAACATTTTTCCCAAAAACAGATGTTAAGCTAACTGACCTAAAGTTACCTGTTTTTTGTCTCCCTCCCTTTTCGAATAAGGGTGTTACATTGGCAGTTTTCCAATCCTCTGGACTTTTCCAGAATCTAAGGACTCTTGGAAGATTACTACCAGTGCATCCACTATCTCTGTAGCTACTACCTTTAATATCCTAGGATGCAACCCATCAGGTCCTGGGGACTTATTGGACTTTAGTCCCATTAGTTTCCCTAGTAATTTTTCTCTAGTGATAGTTATTGTATTTATTTCCTCCCCCCTCTTTTACCCCTTGATTATTTAGTATTGAAATGCTATTAGCGTCTTCTACTGTGAAGACTGAAGCAAATTATTTCTTCAACTCCTCTGCAATTTCCTGGTTCCCCATTATTATTTTCTCCAGTCTCATTCTTTAGAACTTGAACATTGGAACATTAACTTTAGAATGCAAGCATTGTTAAATATGTGTAAAAATGACAAACGCATCATCCCAGTACAGTATAAGTCCAGGAATTGATGCAAGCATTCAGTCGACAGTCACTAGCCTTTGCATTTGCTAAGTGGTCCTGGGGCAACAGTGCTCAAGTGAACCCACAAAATTTGTGCATTGCTCTTCCCTGATTGTACTTGGCACTATAGTTTCCTACTGACAAATGGACACTCAAGGTTTTCATTGGTAAAGGTGAAGACACCCATTTCTGTGCTTTTGTTCCCAATAACTAGAAACAGTGGGTTGCTGCTATTAAAATAAGCAAGACATTTATATTTACCACTGCACCTGATGGCAAAAGTGGGGATTTTTATTCTACTGAAATGTAATTGATACATTTATTAAGATGACATCAGATTTCATCAAGATACAAGTATTAAATCATGATTGGTGCTGTTTTCCAGTGTTGTCCAGACTCTACTCAGTGCTCTCGTGTTCACTGATTCTGTCCGGGTCGGGTTTATTTTTTCTCCTCCTCAATTAATTTGAGTTCTACCTCAATGGGGTAGTGGTCACTCACGTCCAAAGCCTGATCATAAAGAGACAAGCTTTTTTTTTATTATTTCGGTACTTCATTCATTATCATTTCAGTAAAAAATATCACAATCTGAGTTACTATCTGACCTACCTGCTGTTCAGTCAGATTCAATGCTTCCTGGAAGTTGAAGGGCTTTGCTGAATTTGAAACAATCCCCTGATAAAATGTATCGCCATAAACAACAATCCTGTCAACAACAGCAACAGTCATAAATCAGACACAGTGCCATCAACAGTGCAAACAGAGAATTCACTGTGGACTTGCAAACATCAAGAGAAATATTGCATTGCAATGAGATGTTTTATACAGGGAAACAAAAAACATATAATGTTAATGGATGCAATCTTATCCAAGCTTGACACATTCAGAGTGAGAAGCACTCATTTAGATTTAAAACTGACATGCTGTATGTATTTCACTCTTCACACCAAACACGGCTTCGTTTTTTTACAATTAATTTGTGATCCGTATTATTCTTTGTTCATCATCTCATTCCATGTGTTTCCGTAATTGTTGCAAAAAAACTGGTTTGTGGTTTATAATATTTGAGGCATTTTTTTAGTTTTAGGAATAAAAGTTTAACTGTAGAAAATGGGATAAATGCAATTAAAGCAAGCTTGGAACCTATTACACTTAAAAAGCTTGGCGCCATGTTGCCTTAAGAGGTTAACAGCTAGAGGAATAAAGCCACAAAACAGCAAGTGGGTTTACTTAGCTAAAGGACTGGAGACCGTTCTTGCGGTAATGGCATTCTGGAGATATATTTTTGTCTTGGGAGTTAGAGCTAAATTAATTTAATAGCATTCAGTGAATGCTGAAAGGTTGCGAAAACCCGTTTACTTCAACAATTTCTTCTTTGATCTGTAAATGAGGGATAATTAATCTAAAGGTCAGTTTGAGGACATCCCAGAGCAGGATACATTATTACGGGGATGGGTGGAGCTTAGCGAGATTCTCTAGTTTCAATTTATCTGGTGTTTTTTTGCTGAGTTTTTTTAGTTGCAGTTTGAACTTTGTGTGGTTTGCAGCTCACTGAGAGAAGATAGCCAAAGCAAGTGATAGTTAAATAGACCTGCACTGTAAGCAGAGTAAAAAGCTCATTCCTATATTTCCACAGTGTTGACAACTCTTGTCATCTCTTGTGTCCCACGGCTAGTTCAAAGTTTTCCCACTTGAAAATGGCTTTAAGTGTGTTTTCCCTCAGAGTGAACTGGTGATTGGCTCTTCTGATTTGCGCTCTCTCCCCTTATATAATGGAAGCAGATAGGACTTTCATCCTATAGTTAATTAAACCATTTGACATAGGTGATATCTTGGTGCAGAGTTCCTGGCAGGGTGAGGTATTGCTGTCCCAGTGGAAGAGGTAGAGATGAAGAGTTTCACAAAGGAGGGAGAGAGATTCAGTAAGCTGCTCTTGCACATCTAACAACTAATTGGGAATGTCACATGTCTGGGGACGGTGAAGGGGGAGAGATGTTGATTGCATCCTTGTGTCAGGATGAGATATAAAAGCCATAAATGTTAGTTTGCATTCTCATCTTCGAGCCAGAAGATTGAAGGCTCAAGTCCAATTAGAACTTGAGCACGATGTTTTAAATGACACTTCAATGCTGTACTGAGAGAGTGCTGTACTGAGAGAGTGCTGTACTGAGAGAGTGCTGTATTGAGAGAGCGCTGTACTGAGAGAGTGCTGCATTGCTGGAGATTCTGTTTTTAGGCGAGAGATTTAAACTCTCCCTCATCAGGTGGATGTAAAAAAATCTCATGACACAGTTCAGAAAGCAGAGGTGCACCATGAGTGTACCTACTTTAGCCAGTATCTCCTAGCAGAAACAGTAGTGGAAGCAAAATATGTAATAGCTAGTAAGACAGAAGTGGACGAACAGAATGTGAAACAGAAGCGGAACCTGAAAGAGAAAATTTTTTATGGATTTGGCTAAAAAGGGGGAAATGGGACTAAGTGAAAAGCTCTTTCAGGTACACAGGGGTACATAGCTTCCTGCTGTATGTAAAATGTCACGACTCAATGAGTTACATTAATTAAGGATTAATATTGCATACAGCATAACAGATGGCCAGCATTGAGATGGGTAAAGAATATCGCATGCTGGCAGTAAGTTTTATTAAACATGCCTTTGGGAACTGAAGCCTGAATGAAGGTAATAATATCGCAGAGTTCTAGCCTTAGAATTTTTTTAAAAGCAATCCATGGAGAAAAGGTGGCATGAATAATTTATCAACTTGTTGCTGGCAGTAACCCTTCAATCACCTTTTAATCAGGCAGTGATGTTAGATATACAAAGCAACCAAGAAACAGGCTGAAGAGGTGACTGGAGGTGTGTTCACCTCACCCATGAGTGCACCTACTTCGGCCATGTCGTCAGAAAGAGATGACAACTGCAACCCAGGCAATTTTGGGTGAGTGACTGGAAAAGAGGTGGGGCTGGAGTCACCCAGGGCCAGTTTCACAGCTTTGTATGGGCAGTCAGAAATCCCACTTGTCCTCTCAACTTAAAAATAATGTGTTGTGGATGGGAGGGGTCTCCTTAAAGAAATGAGGGAGCAAATGAGTTTAAAACTTGGTAGGGTAGGTTGGGGGTGAGAAGGGAACCAGGTAATTAAGCAAAGACATGGAACTGACATTTTGCTGATTACCATGTACCACCACCCCCAAACCTGACCACCTCCCCTCTCCTCAGCTCCTCAGTACTCCTCCATGTTGAACACCACTTGGGGGAAGCATTGAGGGGGACCACATCAAGTGATAGACAGAACTAAGCAATTCCACAACCCATGGATCAGACCTAAGCTCTGCAGTCCTGTCACATCTAGTCATGAATGGTGGTGGACAATTAAACAACTCACTGGAGTGGGAGGCTTCACAAATATCCCATCTTCAATGATGGGGGAGCCCAGCACATCAGTGCAAAAGATAAAGCTGAAACATTTGCAACAATCTTCGGCCAGAAGTGCCAAATGGATGATCTATCTCGGATTCCTCCAGAGGCCCCCAGTATTACAGTTGCCAGTCTTCAGCCAATTCGATTCACTCCACATGACATCAAGGAACGGCTGAAGACACTGGATACTGCAAAGGTTATGTGCCCTGACAATATTCCAGCAATAGTACCGAAGACTTGTGCTCCAGAACTAGCCACACCACTAGCCAAGCTGTTCCAGTACAGCTACAACATTGGCATCTACCCGGCTACGTGGAAAATTGCCCACGCGCATCTTGTACACAAAAAGCAGGACAAATCCAACTCAGCCAATTACCGCCTCATCAGTCTACTCTCCATCATCAGTGAAGTAATGGAAGGGGTCATCAACAGTGCTATCAAGCGGCACTTGCTTAGCAATAATCTGCTCACTGATGCTCAGTGTGTTCCACCATGGTCTCTCAGCTCCTGACCTCATTACAGCCTTGGTTCAAACATGGACAAAAGAGCTGAACTCCGGAGGTGAGGTGAGAATGACCACCCTTGTCATCAAGGCAGCATTTGACCGAGTATGGCATCAAGGAGCCCTAGCAAAACTGGAGTCAATGGGAATCAGGGGGAAAACTCTCCACTGGCTGGAGTCATACCTAGCCCAAAGGAAGATGGTTGTGGTTGTTGGAGGTCAATCATCTCAGCTCCAGGACATCACTTCAGGAGTTTCTCAGGGTAGTGTCCTCGGCCCAACCATCTTCAGCTGCTTCATCAATGACCTTCCTTCCATCATAAGGTCAGAAGTGGAGATGTTCGCTGATGATTGCAATGTTCAGTACCATTCGTGACTCCTCAGATACTGAAGCAGTCCATGCCCAAATACACCAAGACCAGGACAATATCCAGGCTTGGGCTGACAAGTGGCAAGTAACATTTGTGCCACACAAGTGCCAGACAATGACCATCTCCAACAAGAGAGAATCTAACCATCGTCCCTTGACATTCAATAGCATTACGATCACTGAATCCCCCACTATCAACAACCTAGGGGTTACCATTGACCAGAAACTGAACTGGACTAGCCATATAAATAATGTAGCTATGAGAGCAAGTCAGAGGCTAGGAATCTTGCGACAAGTAACTCACCTCCTGACTCCCCAAAGCCTGTCCACCATCTACAAGGCACAAGTCAGGAGTGTGATGGAATACTCCCCACTTGTCTGGATGAATGCAGCTCCCACAACATTCAAGAAACTTGATACCATCCAGGACAAAGCAGCCTGCCTGAACAGCACCCCATCCATAAACATTCACTCCCTCCACCACCAACGCACAGTAGCAGCAGTGTGTACCATCTACAAGTTGCATTACAGAAACTCACCAAGGCCCCTTAGACAGCACCTTCCAAACCCACGACCACTACCATCCAGAAGGACAAGGGCAGCTGACAAATAGGAACACCACCACCTGGAAGATCCCCTTCAAGCCACACACCATCCTGACTTGGAAATATATCACCGTTCCTTCACTGTTGCTGGGTCAAAATCCTGGAAATCCCTTCCTAACAGCACTGTGAGTGTACCTACACCACATGGACTGCAGTGGTTCAAGAAGGCTGCTCACCGCCAGCTTCTCCAGGGCAATTAGGGAAGGGCAATAAATGCTGGCCTAGCCAGCGATACTCACAGCCCATGAATGAATATGAAAAAAATTCTGTTCTCATGCATGTGATTTGTGCTTTACCTGTCATAGGCCTGGTCCGTCTTTAGCCTAGCAGAAGTGTCCTCTTCATCTCCAATGAGCCAGTGGAAATTTTTATCCTTTCTGAGTCGTATTTTTTCCATCTGCTTCTTCGATACATACCTGCCATCAGCATTAAAGTCCCCAAGTAGCATGATGTTCTGTGGAAAGGGGGAATCTGTCAGGTGCGGTATGACATGATTAAACCCCCTCCTGTGCAGCGTCTGATTAAATTAAGCTAGTTAACCTTAGAAATAACTTTTAGTAATATTAACAGATGTCGCTTAAATGTGGTTGTATAACATTCCTCTGCTCACTATTTTAACACACAAACACATTTACTTTAAATTGGTTAATTCCCCTCTAAAAAGAAATATCATTAAGCATGTGGCTACTAATACATTCACAGTCATTTCCAGGCTGAAGTGCTGAAATGCTTTTCATTCTTCCAGATGATTGTTTTTTACCCTACATAAATTCTTTTAATTTTTTAAGTAGTTACTTTATTTGACCTCTAAAGCAGCCTGTCCTAACTCACTACCATGCTTGACAGTGTCCTATATGCTGTGATGCCAACATTGAGGAGTAAGATTTAGGGTTTCAAAGTTAGACAGATTGGAAATCCACCAAGGCAAAGGGACTTGAACTGTCCTGGTGGCCACCTTGTCCTGAAATGCACCACCTTGTGTAGTACTGAGCCATATAGATCGGGAAAGTATCAGGTTCGATACTGGGTCAGCGGTGAGTCATAGAATCATTTACAGCACAGGAGGAGACCATTTGGCCCATCATGTGTATGCCAGCTCTCCATGGGGCAATCAAGTCAGTCCCATTCCCTCGCTGTATCCCCATAGCCCTGCATATTTCTTTTCTTCAAGTGTCCATCCAAATTCCTTTTGATCATCTCTGATTCCACCAGCCTTATGGACAGCGAATTCCAGGTCATTACCACTCACTGTGTAAAAAACTCCTCCTGCATCTCTTGCCCAAAACCTTCAATCTGTTTCCCCTTAGTCCTTGTATCATCAGCTAATGGGAACAGTTTTTCCTTGTCTACCTTATCCAAACCTGTCATAATCTTGTACCACTATCAAATCTCCCCTCAACTTTCTTTATTCCAAAGGAAACAACCCCAGCTTCTCCAACCTAACCTTGTGGCTAAAATACTTCATCCTTGGAGCCACTCCAGTAAATCTCCTCTGCACCGTCTCAAGGATCCTCACATCCCTTTTACAGTGTGGTCACCAGAGCTGGATGCAGTCCTCTAGTTGTGGTCCAACCAGAGCTTTATAAAGGTTCAGTATAACTGCTTTTGTACTCAATGTCTCTGTGAAAGCCAAGAACCCACATGCTTTGCTAAACACTCTCTCAATATGTCTTGCCACCTTCAAAGATCTATGCACATACATTCCCAGGTCTGACTGTCCCTGCACACTCTTTAGAACTGTGCATAATGTCTATATTGCTTTTCCTTATCCTTTCTGTCAAAATGCATCGCCTCTCACTTCTCTGCATTAATTTCCATCAGCCACTTGACTGCCCATTCTGTTAGCCTATCTATGTCCTGTTGCAGGTAATTGGTATCCTCACTGCTTGCTAAGTTTCATATCATTGGCAAATTTTGAAATATTACTGTCTATTCCAATATCCAGATTTATATATGTCAAAAAACAAAGCATTGGTCCTAGAACCAATCCTTGGGGAACACTACTGTCTACCATCCTCCAGTCTGAAAAATATGTGAGTTTGTCAGTCTCAGCTTGGAGAAACATTAGAGATGCTACAATGAGCTTTGATGCTTCAGATTTAGGCAGGGGCAAATCAAGCCTGGGTTTAGCCATCTGATTGTCAGCCAATGATGCCTCCAGGGAAACGCACATGTGTAGCACTCATCTCTGATGATCCCTTCAAGCTATCAGGCAGCCTGTTGGCATTCGCCCCTCACACTCATACATGAAGAATAGTATTGGATGAGAACCTGGAAGGTATCCATGGCAGACATGACTCAGGTTGGAAAACAGTTGGAGGATATAAATGGAAGTGGGGTCATCTTAAATGGCTACCCTTTAGGATAGCAAGAGAATTACTCTTGAAATTCATTTAATTAGTTTATTAAGTCTGATTGTTTGTGGTATGATTGCTGTAATTTTATTGCTTACAGTGCCAATGAAGGAACTAAATGTGGTCGCTAAAACTCTCACTTGCCATCAATATAAGGTAGTCACCAAGAAATCAAATAGGGAATTCAGAAGAAATGTCTATACCCAGAGAGAGGTGAGAATGTGGAACCTGCTATGACAGGGTTGAAGTGCTGTTGTACAATAGTTGAGGCAAATAATCTGGATGCATTTGAGGAGAGGATAGAAAAACATGAGGGAGAAGGTAATAGAGGGTTATGTTGATACAGTTAGATGAGGAACAATAGGAGTACTCTTGAGTGGTCAGGTTGGGCTGAATGGCCTGTTTCTGTGCTATATATTCTATGCAATTCTATGTAAAAGGAGACGAGAGTAGATATAAGATTTTTGGTCCCTATTTTCCAATTTCCATTTTGAGTTCTCAATCAACAGCAATGTCAGTGAGCGCTGCCTCAAGTGTAATTCTCACTCTAGGACCAATTCTGATACAAGTGAATTTCATTTTACTACTTCTGTCTATCTTATTTGTGAATTCCCTGCCCCACACCAAATCTATCCCTTGCCCCCTTCTTTTCACAGATTTCCCTAACAATCAACAGTTTCTATCCTCCTTATCTTTCATATTCCCCTTATTGATTTCCCTCATCTTAGCCTGCACCTTCTGCCTCCATCTGTCATTTCCACTCCAGTCTAATTTTGCCTTCCATTAGCTTTCCCCATTCCCTTTCTCTAGTTCCACCTTCTTGTTATTTCAAAATTGCACCTGTCTGTGTCCATTCATCCATTTTGTGTGATCTGATTGGTCAGTCAGCCTGAATTTTCTCCCACCTCCTTGGCCTGATTTACTTCTTTGACAGAATTGTTGATCAGTGAGTGAAGATCAGGGCAGAGCTGCAGTCATCGCTGGGGCTCTGGCACTGATTCTTCACAACAAAATATCATGGTCACCTGCAGCCAGACCTCTATTCTGTAGGTGATTACTCTAAGTGGGATAGTCTGGGGATGGAAACCATGCAATGTTCTGGTCAGACCAAACCTTGAGTACTATGTCCATTCTGAGGACCCAGACACGAGGGAAACACTCAAGTGCTGAAGGCTGCTCCCAAGTATCATGAGCTCAGCTGTGAAGGAACACTTGAACAAATTTTCATCTCCGAGGGAAGGGTTTATAGGATGGTAAATGATCCGAAAAGGCTAAATCTAGAATTTAAACTAGTAAAGGGTAACTTTCAGGCAAATCAGGAATATTTTCTTCACACTGTGTGGCTCCAATAGAGAGAAGCTATAATGTGCGTCGGGATGGATAAACCAATGAAATCTCAGTGGTTCCCAAATCATAATTGCCTTGTGATCTTGTAAGCTACAGGTGGGTAATTGGAACCAGGTTTGACAGCTTGTCAATTAGCAGGGAGCTGTCAGTCTTTGCAAGGAGTTTGAAAAGAGGCAGCACTAACAAGGCCGAGAGAAAGAAGCAAAAATTGAAGAAAGTATCTTTAGAAAGGCTGAGGGGTAAAGTGATGTAGGACATAGAAGAAACTCAGAATTAGACAGGGGCTAGGGGGAGTGCAATTCCAAGAGAAAGAAAGCGAACTACAAACAAAAAGCAGAAAGGCAAATGAGATAGGAAGGAGCTTCCATGAGGAGGAGTTATCAAGAGATTGGGAAAAATGAGCAGGAGGTTTACACGTCAGATTGGAATGAAGAAAATTCTATCACAATCTGCATTAAAATGGCCAGAGAATGTGCATGCAACAGAATTTGAAACAAGAACAATTCTGGTATGGTGTGTTTTGCTTTTATTTCTATGAACTGTATAAGGGGTGATTGTAGTTTTGAATCTATCATTAGATAGATCATTATAAGGACTTTGTATTGTTAATGTGTATTGTCCAGAACTTCCTCCACTTTAGAGTTCAGAGTGAGAGGAGACCTTCACCCTTCAGAGTTGGCTGGATTCAAACTCAGGATCTGGAAGCGAAAAGATTATCTTGGCTCTGGCCCACTTTGTCACCATCTCAGGTATCATGCATAAACTTGAACAATAGGATTTAGTTCCAGAGGCAAAATATCATTCTGAGATAGGGGCTAAATGGGACACTAGGTTAAAATGAGTTTATTTTTCAGAATGCCTGTTTGTAATAAAAGGGTTAATATACTCACCATATTAAATAAAGTGGGCATGTGACTGCTGTGTAACTGCTGGTGACTATTGTAGTGGCTGTTTTTTGATGACTGGGAACAGGGCAGGTAAAGTGATAAATGATGGCAAGTAACGTATATCATTTAATTCCATGACTTATGCTGTAAAATGTAATGTATATGTGGCACCTTCCTGCATGGTATTGCTTTCAAAACATACAAATATGAATAAATCTGAAAATGCACCTCAATGTTCCACTCCTTTTTGATCTTCAGGAAGACATCATAGAGTTCGTCAATTTCCTTGACTGAATCTTCAGGGCATGTGTGCTGAGGAATGAGCACAAAGTCCTGCACAACTAGAGTATGTAAAAGCCCAAGCTAAAGTCAGTATAGCATAGCTATTATCCAGTGCTTAATAAAACTCTCAATTTCAGCTACATGATCCTGTAGACCTTAAGTTCCAATGCCCCATTCCCTTTTTGTTACCCTTTCACTTGCATTACACTGTACCAAATTTGCCCAATGTATTTGCCAGAAAATGGCAAGCAAGCTATTTAAATACTACACAAATAAATCCAGGCAAATTACAAATCTGCTGCTGAATTACAATCTCCAGTGTAAAGTGTAATACAAGTTTACAGCCATTGTTCATGTTTATGGTTTTGCTGATCAGCAAACACTGGATCCTTTGCTAATGCAGTTAACAGGATATTTTAGTTCACGACACTTTCTTGTCTTATCTTTCTTTTCCTCCTTTTTATTTTTGTCATTGTGTACAAGTAGTGCCTTTGACATTTAATATGGAAACCTGATTGTCAGGTCTGCATAACTGTGTGGCAATCCTTTAGGCCAATGACACGCCAATGTCCTGCAGGTGGGGCCATTATTATATGGTGTTATTAATCAGTGGTCAGAAAGCTGCAAATCCATTGTCAGCTACATTCCTCAAGTGTAAAAATGCTTTGGCACCTGAAACATTACCTTTATAGTGTACAATTTGACACACAAATGACAACTCGCATATTAATGATATAGACGTGAACTATATATTTTAAAGGTTTCACTGCACTGCATTCGTAGTTAGACATGCAGCAGTGTAGACATAGACTGCTGCACCCACCCATTGCCTCTTATGTAGTAATATCTGAAAGTAAAGGATATGCTTCAAGCAGAAAGCTGATCAAGTCCCCAAGTATCATAATAACTGCAGATAATAATGCTCAGTGCAGTTTTCAATGGTTCCCATGCAGTTGAAAATGAACTAGGTCTTCAGATCAGAACTCAAAATGGTGGTATGGCCATTCTAGTCCAACAAAGCTCATTTCTCTGTAGGCATCTGATTCTCTTGGTATGCAAAAATTTTGAACATTCCCAATGTTTCTATTGGCACAGCCCTGTACAGTAGATCCCTTATTTTGTACAGAAGGGAATTTGGGAAAGTATAAAACCACATTGTCTGCATGTTTACATGAGACAGTAACATGTTGTGTCTGCGTAATTCAGAGAAAAGTCAGTTAAAAGCCATTGATTAACTATTTTTCTCTGCATTATGGGATCCCTACAATGAAAAATTCGGCTAGGACACCTAACATATTAAAAAGGATACGTTTTCCTAATTGTGTTTTTGGGGGGCAGCAGCACAACTTTCGATGTTCTTGTATATAAAGGGGCAAGGAGATGTTACCATCCACTCCTTCCCTCACTACTGAACTCCACCCACCAACCTGGCTGGGTTCTGACGAACTCACCCACTGTTTTGAGACAACTCTGGTTAAAGAGGAAGCACTTTGCAACACCTGACCTGTTTGAGAAAGTTTTAGGCAAATTTATTTTAAAATAAATCACTTAAATTTTTGGGTCACTCTCTTTTACCTTGTTCACTTTCCCATTCCCTCAGGAATGTGACTTTCACGTAATTCCCAAATGCTGCTCTTAAAATAAATGCAAGGAAGCACATGAGAATAATAAAGGATGACTTGCCTTCTTTATTAATTTGCCTCCCCCCCCACCCCCTCCACCCATTTCATTTTAGTGGCCTTTCTGATTATATTGCTGAGATTGCTTACTTGCATATGGAAGAGCCGCAGGAATGGTTTAACTGTGACAGTTTCCCATCTCTGGCTGTGGAACAATGAGGAACTATACCTGTGGTTTGACATTTGAACTGAATCACGAATGGTTCCCTGGAGAAAGCATCTTCGTCACCTGGCTGCATATCATCATATTGAAAGAGTCTTTCCACTTGCACAATATCATCGCTGCATGGAGAATATATGAGTTGGTTAGGCGGATTAAGGAGTACAGAACCAAGCCTTACAGACTGGGAAGATCCCAGTTTTGATCACTGGGTTAGGGGATCTCAGCTGATGCAGTGGTAGATGTGCTACAATTTGGCTTACCTCTTGTTAGGGTCTTGTCTTTATTCACTTGTAGAACAAGCCCTTAGTTGTTACAGTGATACAATTACCAGATTATTTTTTGGTCTAACAGCTTCGGGTTTCCTGGAAGTCACATCATTTATTTTTAAACAAATAATTGGCCTTTCTAGCACATATTGTACAAGCTTCTAAAGAGCATATTGCTAATGAAGTGGGGGAGTATCCTCCTTGTCCTGCAAAGATCATATCAGAAGTGCCTAAATCTGAATTGCGACATCATCTGGTTCATAACCACTAACCACAATTTAGTATTTAATTTTAGAGAGATATATTTGAGCAGTTACATGGAGTCTCTGAATCACAATTCGGATGAATGGCTTGAATGAAAGTATTAGTTTTTCTTGCTCATTTATTCCACTCTAAGATGTGGGCATCAGCATTAATTTTAGTAGATTTGGGCTCGAAATTTTCAATTGACATACTCCTTTACGGCTGCCTTAGCATTCTAACCTTCCTTAATAAATCTGATTATTCCGCTTGGAAGTGATATCATAATGGAATATGATGGAATAAATTAGCATTGCTTCACCTGCACTGGAGTGATGTGTCAAATGGCAGCAATGCTCAATGTTCTGAAGGAAGGTCAAACAGACTCAAAACATTTACTCTGTTTCTCTCTCCACAGATGCTGCTAGACCTGCTGAGTTTTTCCAGCATTTTTTGTTTTTTGTTTCAGATTTCCAGCATCTGCAGTGTTTTGCTTTTATCCCAAAGTTCTTAATGCTGAGCTAAGTCGAGCAATGAGCAGACTTGGATAACATTGGTTCACAGAAGCTTTTAAGTCTCAGAATTCGTGATTGGCCATTCTAAACTTGGGGATGGAGAACCATTAACTGACCTTAGCATCCCAGAAGTTTCATGTACGTCAAAAGTCATGACTAAGGCCGGAATTTTCCAGCCCCTCACGCCTGCGGGATCTTCCGGTCCCGCCGATGTGAGCGGAGATTTCAGTGGCTCGCTGGCCCGCTGTGGGGGTCTGGAAAATTCCAGCCAGTGACTCTAACCGCTGTAGATTTGGGTTAACAAAGCTACAGGAAATTGGCTAAAATGATCGACTAAGGGGCAACATGGCAACAGGGGTAATTTTTCAGATTTGGCGCTATGGGAAAACTGGTGCTAGCAGATCAACCGTCCGTTATACACCTTGCCTGATTTTCTTTTCTCTTGGTCGATGGAAGGGAAAACCAGTGGGTTATACAGCGGGCGGAGGATGTGAAGTCAAAGTTTTGCGCCTTGGCGGAAAGTGAAAACCACAGCCCCTAATCCCCACTGCCCCCCACCCCCCACAAAAATCTCCTGAAGGTGCACATTACCTGCCATGGCTATTGGATAGAAATTACTTTGCAGCTGACGCTGTCTGGTGCTTAACAGATATCACCTTTACAGTTGGACAATGACTAATGGCTCCTCCTACCTTACCCTCTCCATCTGGAAACCACATTCTGATTCTAACAATATAACTTGTATAAATAACGGACACACTCATGGGTGACAAATGGCTGCGACAAGAGGAGCTACCAGCATCCATGGAACCATGCTGCAATAGGAGTCAGTCGTCTTGAGCAGGAAGGGAAAAAATTGGCAACAAGGGAAGATGTGTTAAGATAATTTTTAGACAAAAGGTGATAAATGCCTACGGTTGCTTTATATTCCAGAAGTCATAATGGCTGTCAACATTACTAAGCTCTCAGATTTCACTTTTCTCCTGCCAATGTTCTTGGTAAAGTATCTGTAATGTAAAATATGTGGCAGTAATAGGATTTCAAAGTAAGCAATTGCAAGTTCATTTCAGCCATAAATCTTTATTTTCTGAGCGCAAGTATCATCGTGTATCAGTGATATAGAGGACATTAAGTTGGCCATTTCATTCGCAGCTGCTGCAGGCACAAATGCAGACCCAAAAGGCTGAAAATGATTTTTAGGGGTGTATCACAATGTATGTAGAAAAAAGCCCGTTGGTGAATAGTGCAGGAATACTGTGGATTAAGCAGAAATGTGCAGTGAGGGTGTGATTTGACTGTATTAGGTAGAGGCTGTGTCTTGTGCAAAGGAAAGGAAAATTTTAACTATTTCTGAATGGAGGAGTGGGTGTGAGGAAGTCTTAGGAAATAATATAAATATTTTTTTAAAGAAAAATTGGAGCATCTATATTAAGTACCTTGCATCTGCATGTGTTCCCTAATCAATGTGTTTATTATAAATACATAATAGGAATTATAAATTCCTATCCTCGCAATTATAATGGAAATGGTACAATGTTAAATTTGTTATACTGTAATTACACACTACTTACCAGTGGAAGTGCCACATAAATTAAGGATGGAAATTAAAGAATAATGACAATCTACAACTTTAAATTAGAAGCCAATTAGCTCTTCCTCCCAACTCCACTTCACCTGAAGATGACAGTTTTAATTCCCCTTGTGCAATGCTACGAGAGTTCAACTGATATAATTTTAAAAAGGCAGTAATTAATGTTTCATGTACAATCACCACTATCAGTGTACTGTACATAAAAAAAAACCCATTAATCACATTTCAAGCTTTCTCAACAATGTCTCTAGTTGTGGCTCATAAGACTGTGTGCATTGAATAAATTAAGGTTTCCAGATAGGACAAAGTCACTCAGGAAACGCCTACATGCCTTTTGAGGGCAGTGGGAACATTGACTTTCTAATGATGTTTACAGCATGTATTCACAAAGACTTGCCACAGGAGAAGGTAACTGATACTATCAGCTGTATTTTGGAAGTAAAGTTCCCAAGAACAGCAGGTACAGCTGCAACAAGGACCTGCCAAGCTGAATGAGATTCGAGCTTTAGGTAGGTGAGTCTACAAAGAGATGGAATGATAACATTTGTCTGGTTGGTTTCAGGACACCTCTTGTATTTGAATTAATTTGGTGACATGGTATTTGATGCTTATAATTAGAGGAGTTCACTTTTTGTGGGAGTAGAGGAGTTTGTGGGGGGCACAGGACAACTGCATGCTCTGAAGTAGTTTCAGCAGTTTCATGAAATCCGTAAACACATTGTTGGAAACTATCACATGTGGCAGAAATCAAGGGTGTCCAATCTGCTGCTTTAGGGCCGCCCGAGACTCCTGGCAATCTGGCCCTTAAAAGATAGAACTCGCATTTATATATTTATATTCACATTTATAGTCACAACGTCCCAAAACTCTTTACAGCCAACTGGGGAGGCGATGGCGCAGTGGTATTGTCACTAGATGAGTAATCCGGAGACCCAGGGGATCAACCCCGGTTCAATGAAGAGTGCAGGAGGGCATGCCAGGAGCAGTACCAGGTACACCTAAAAATGAGGTGTCAACCTGTTGAAGCTATAACACAGGACTACTTGCGTGCCAAATAGCATAAGCAACAAGTGATAGACAAAGCTAAGCTATCCCACAACCAACGGATCAGATCTAAGCTCTGCAGTCCTGTCACATCCAGTCATGAATGGTGGTGGATAATTAAACAACTCACTGGAGGGGGAGGCTCCACAAATATCCCCATCCTCAATGATGGAGGAGCCCAGCACATCAGTGCAAAAGATAAGGCTGAAGCATTTGCAACAATCTTCAGCCAGAAATCCATGTCAGCCTCCTCTGGAGGTCCCAACATCACACATGCCAGTCTTCAGCCGGTTTGATTCACGTGATACCAAGAAATGGCTAAAGGCACTGGATGCTGCAAAGGCTATGGGCCCTGACAATAATCCAACAATAGTACTGAAGACTTGTGCTTCAGAACTTACTTCACCCCTAGTCAAGCTGTTCCAGTACAGCTACAACACTGGCATCTACCTGGCTATGTGGAAAATTGCCCAGGTATGTCCTGTACACAAAAAACAGGGCAAATCCAACCCAGCCAATTACTGCCCCATCAGTCTATTCTCGATCATCAGTAAAGTAATGGAAGGGGTCATCAACAGTGCTATCATGCGGCATTTGCTTAGCAATAACCTGCTTACTAACACCCAGTTTGGGTCCTACCAGGGCCACTCAGCTCCTGACCTCATTACAGCCTTAGTTCAAACATGGATAAAAGAGCTGAACTCCAGAGATGAGGTGAGAGTAACTGCCCTTGACATCAAGGCTGCCTTTGAGTGTGGCATCAAGGAGCCCTGACAAAACCTGGAGTCAATGTGAATTAGGGGGAAAACTCTCCACTGGTTGGAGTCATACCTAGCACAAAGGAAGTTGATGGTGGTTGTTGGAGGTCAGTCATCTCAGCTCCAGGACAACACTGCTGGAGTTCCTCAGGGTAGTGTCCTCGGCCCAGCCATCTTCAGCTGCTTCATCAATGATGTTCCTTTCATCGTAAGGTCAGAAGTGGGGATGTTCGCTGATGGTTGCACAATGTTCAGCATGATTTGCGACTCCTCAGGTACTGAAGCAGTCCATGTCCAAATGCAGCAAGACCTGGACAATATGCAGGTTTGAGCTGACCGGTGGCAAGTAACATTCGCGCCAGTGCCAGGTAATGACCATCTCCAACAAGAGAGAATCTAACCATCACCCCTTGACGTTCAATGGCATTACCACCACTGAATCCCCCACTATCAACATCCTGGTGGTTACTGTTGAGCAGAAACTGAACTGGACTACCATATAAATACTGTGGCTACAAGAGCAGGTCAGAGACTAGGAATCCTGTGACGAGTAACTCACCTCCTGACTCCCCAAAGCCTGTCCACCATCTACAAGGCACAAGTTAGGAGTGTGATGGAATACTCTCCACTTGCCTGGATGAGTGCAGCTCCCACAGCACTCAAGAACACCATCCAGGACAAAGCAGCCTGCTTGATTGGCACCCTATCCACAAACATTCACTCCCTCCACCACCGATGCACAGTAGCAGCAGTGTGTACAATCTACAAAATGCACTGCAGGAATTCACCAAGGCTCCTTAGATAGCACCTTCCAAACCCACGGCCACTACCAGCTAGAAGGACAAGGGCAACAGATATATGGGAACACCACCTGGAAGAACCCCTCCAAGCCACTCACCATCCTGACTTGGAAATAAAACGCCGTTCGTTCACTGTCGCTGGGTCAAAATCATGAAACTCCCTTCCTAACAGCACTGTGGGTGTACCTACGCCACATGGACTGCAGCAGTTCAAGAAAGAAGCTCACCACCACCTTCTCAAGGGCAAATAGGGGTGGGCAATAAACGCTGGCCCAGCCAACGAAGCCTACATCCCGTGAATGAATAAAAAAAAAACTAATTACTTTTTGAACTGCTGGGATGCAGGAAATGTGGCAGCCAGTTTGTTCACAAGATCCCACAAACAGCAATGACCAGATAATCTAATTTAGTGATTTTGGTTGAGGGATAGAAATTGCCTGGGCGCCAAAGAGAACTCCCCAGCTCTTCTGCAGAATAGTGCTGTGGATCTTTCACATCCACCTGAAAAGGCAAATGGGGCCCCTGTTTAATGTGTCACCTGAAAGATGCCACCTCCAAAGTGTTGTGTTTCCACAATGCTACACTGGTGTGTCGGCCTGGATTATGAGCTCAAGTCTCTGGAGTGGGGCTTGAACCCACAATGCTCAGTCTTGGAGTAAGAGTGCTAACAACTGAGCTGTATCCAGGCAACCTAGTCCTACTAGTGCCTTTATCTTTTATTCAGTGCTTTTCCTGTTTTTTGTGGACCAGCAGCTTTGGAAACAACAATTTTAGCTCTGTTGGGTATCATGGCACCAATATGTCATATAATCACTTATTAGTACAGAGCTTGAGTATTGCTGAAGAAAAGAGACATGCTGTTGAAGCTATTCGTCTTGCACTCCTCAGGACAGATGCAAGAATACCAAATCTCAAAGGGAACAACAATTTATACTGAATGAGAAGAGGTGCTGATTGGTTGGCAAAGTGGACTCTGATTGGTAGAGGCATTGCCATGGAGAATGCACCAGGTAACAGCGAAAGGACAGTGTAATTCTTAGCACAATCAGATTGGACAACAATTACTAAACAATTATTCTTAATGCTAACAATTACATTAACAACTAATTTAAGATTATCTGTTGGGCTCACAGTGTGGCTCACTTTTGCATGCTAAAGCTGCATATATTCACACACAGGACCCTGTCCTTTTCAGACAAAAAGAACATGTCCACACATTGTGCCTTTTTCAACTAAACAAAAACTTGGGGGACAAGTCATTCCCTATGGCAATGCTTTGACAAATCAGAGTTAACTTGCCTAGTTTGAATTTAAACAAAACTTGGCAGTTAACTGTTCCCTGGTGCATTCTCCATGGCAATGCCTCCACCAATCAGAGCCCACTTGCCAACCAATCTGGACCCTCTTCTCATGCAGTATAAATTGTTGCTCCCTTTGAGATTTGCTATTCTTGTGTCTGTCCTGATGAGTACAAGACAAAAAGCTTTGACAGAGGGTCTCTTCAGCGATACTTTGTATCTTTCATCGGTAAAAGTTTGAGGTATATGCAAATGATTTGCAATATTAATTTTAACTGTTATTACTCCAAGGCTCCAAAAAATAGCCAAAGACAAATACTTGGACACTTTGGACTAAATCATGAACATACATACTAGTGTCAGCATTGAATTCAGCATAATGTTACATCTACACTAGTTCTAATTCTGCTCAAGTCCGCATAGGCATTTTAATGCAGCTAATGCAGGCAATTTAATCCAATTAGGACATCTCTATTATGTAATCTTAATAAAACCCCATGCATCTGTCTGTGAGTCATAACCTTGGTCATCAGATGCAAATTTCTCTTCAGGATCCGGTAACTACTCTCATCTATTTGGAAACTGCTCCAAGTGATTGATTTTTAGTTTGCTATATGACTCATTGGCCTGAATTTTTCAGTTGGCATGCAGGGGCGGGCATGACATGCTGGTGTGTAAAATGATGCACGATGACGTCAGGTATGTGTCCCAACGTCATTGCACTGCCTCACGATGTTTCATTCGACGGGCGCGTACCAGAGTTGGCTGTGCACCCGCCGATAACTGATAGGCCTATTAAGGCGATTAACAAATTAATTAATGTCATTGTTTACACTGCCCATCCAACCTTAAGGTTGCCAGGCAGGCAAAAAGGCCAAGCGGCCTTCATGTTTTTAATGAAACCTCATCCACGAGCGGGATGGGGTTTCCTAAAGCTATTACCACTTAAATTTAAAAAAAAATTCTGAAATTTAAAAACATGTCCCATCTCATGTGACACAGTCACATGAGGGGACTTGTTTAATTAAATTTTCGAACCCTTTAGTTATTTCAAAAGTGCTTCAATCTCCCTGAGGCAGCTTTGTGCCTCAGCGCGTGAAAGAGCGCTGGCCCCGACTCTCCCTCCTCCCCTCCGCCCGCACAGGTAGCGCTGAGCGCTACGGCTCGCATCTTACGCTGGGCGGGCCTTAATTGGCCCGCCTGCGTAAAATGGCAGCATGGAGTCAATCGCGGACAGCGGTCAGCTCCGCGATCGCCCCCACCCACTCCTGCCACCCCTGCACGCCGACTGAAAAATTCAGGCCATTGAGTTCTGAATGAAGTATGGTAGCTCAAGAGATTGAAAGCTTGACTCACATTATAGCATCTTCAGCAGCAAAGCTTCAACATCCAGAGATCTTAATCGGCTCCAGCAGTGGAGAGCAGCAGTCCTGTTTGGAGAGTTCCACTGTCTCCACCAGAGGTGCAGTCTTAGTCAGAGAAACCCCAGTGGCTCCAACAGTTGAGCGCTGGGTTCCTTTCCAAGCACTCAGTTGGCTCCAGCAGTAGAGAAGTGTAATCCTGGTCAAAGCCAGTTCCAGCAGTAAAGCAATGTATTCCTGATTATGTGTTCACCTAGGATTCCAGTGTTCACACATCATCCTATTTTATAATACACTGTCAATAAATATACATTTACATGTATCATCCACTTCAGTCTGGAATGCTTGAGACCAAGTCAGTTCTGGATTTCTAAAATTTTTCTGGATTATAAAATGACATTAGAATGCCTAACCACATGTATATGAACTGGAAAACACCATAGATCTAAATATGTACCTGAAACATTTAACATTTTAATACTGTACTTGATACCTTTTCTGTTTGCTCCTCCAAAAATACTGTGCCCACAGTAAGGAGTTAAACGTTCATTGTCTTTACTAAGTCCATGCCTCCTCGATTTGTTACAGCACATGAACAGTTGAGTGGCAAGTCCGTGAGCGGCTTAGGTGTTCTCAAAAAATTTACGGACAACTGGCATTTCCTGAACCATAGATTTCTGGGCTGGAGAGGTTGCAGTGTAATCAGTCATTTTGTTCTAAGCTACCATGAGAATATGCGACTTTAGCTTCTTTTTACATTGCAGCCCAGGCTCAAGAGAACAAACCTATTGAGATGCTGTTGTCATGAACAATGTGCAGCTGGTTTTCCTGCAGAGCCCAACGGTTCCATGTAGAGAGCTGACCAGTGCATTTCTGTCCAGCCTATCTGCACGGATTAGTGATGTCTTTGTGCTCTTGTGTTATAATGAAGATGATAGAAAAGTTTGCATGCAGTGATGTTATAACAATTTTGTGGCATCACCAATGAAATGCACACTCAACACCATCACAGTAAAGCGCTTACCTTTCCTAATAATCCCAGCGACAGCCAGGAAGTGTGAAGCAGCCTTTGGGGAGCAATGTATAAGCAGGTTTTGACTAGCTTTCAAGGCTCCTTAAAAATATCTCACCCATTCCATCCTATTAGGACAGAATATATTGCATTTCAAAACAAAATGCCTGTGAAACAAGATATCCTCCTCATATTTGTTACAACCACTCATGGACATTCACTTGGATTCAGTTGCCAGCAAACATTTTGCCACCTTTGCCTGTGCTTAGCTCTTCTGTTTGGAAGAACCTATTGTGCAATGTCTAACATAGAAATCCTACAAATATCCATTGCTCAAAAATAAATATGGTGGGGGAAGGGCTTCCCAGAACTATTGAAATTTGCAGTACAAAAGGGTGCCATTTGGCCTGTCATACCTGTGCTGACTTTTTGAACGAGCATTTATGCTTAGCCCCATACCCTCGCATTTTGTCTCGAATTCTTAAATTCCTCATCCATGCATATTTATCCAACTTCTTTGTAAAATTATTCATGAAAACAGCTTCCATTGCCTTTTCTGGTAGATTATTCCAGATCCCAACAACCCTGAAAAGAATTTCTCATCATCTCTCACCTAGACCTTTTACCAATAACTTTAAATCTATGACCTCTGGTTATTGACCCTCTTGCCAGATAGATAGTGAAAACATATTCCAACTGCTGAAAAGAACCTCTCGCCCTCTTAAACCTCTAGTAGGTCCTCTTCTCCTCTGTTCCAAGGAAAATAATGCTAACTTTTCCAATCTCTCCTCATTACTGAAGTCCCTCATCCATGGTAAACCTCCTCAGTAACTTTTCTGTAACTTTTCTAAGGACTTCATTTCTTTCCTGAAATGTGGCGCTTAGAATAGCCCACAATGCTCCAGCTGAGGTCTATCAGTTACTTATAAAGTTCTAGCATGATCTCTTTGCTTTTATTTATTTATAAGTCCAAGCAACCCATATGCTTTTTTTTTCACCATCTTATCAACTTGCCCTGCCACTTTTTTAAGGATTTGTGTAAATGGATGACAAGGTCTCTGCTCATCCACAATATTGTTTTCCCATATTAGCCCTCTCAAAGTGCATAATTTCACACTTCCTGCATTGAACTCCATCTGCCATGCCCATTTCACCATCTTAACTGTGTCATCCTGAAATCTACAATTATCCTTTATCACTAAGCCGCCAAGTTTCATATCATCTGTAAACTTTATAACATTGCTTCCCACACCTGAATCTAGGTCACTTATAAAAATTGCAGAGCAATGGACCCAAAACTGATCCTTGGGAACACCACTGCAAACCACCTCCCAGGCTGAAAAATATCTATCCACCAACACTCTCTGCTTTCTGTAATTGATCCCATTCTGTATTGATGCCACAACTTTCCCTTTAATTGCACAGGTTTCCCCTCTTCTTCATAAGCCTCTTGTGTGGCATTTTGTTGAACACCTTCCCAAATCAGGCCTGTCTTTGAGGTTCCAAACTGCTTCAGACCAATGGGAGAATGTTTTCCCAGCCAGCATACTTCCTTCAACCAGCACCAACCAAAATAATGATTGCCTAATTATTTTTAATTCTATATGTGCAAAATTTGGTGATTTGTTTGCCTACAAAGCAGCTGGAATGAAATTTCATCTCTAAAATGTGGATGTAAATTATTGTTCAGGTAAAATATAAAGAGGAAAATTGAGTAAGGATTATGTGTCTGGAGCAGAGCCCACTGGATATTTTTTTCCACTTGCATTACTCCATTAAGTTTTAAATGTATTGGACAAGAAATTTTTCCAGATGTTTCTGCGAAATGTTCAATAATAATAAAACTGCAAGGATCCTTTGACATCAACAATCATAGCAGGATAAAACTAATGGAATCTCAATCCAGTTGAACCTGAGGGGTCTTACTCATTATCTGGGGCACATCCCAAATTGGAAGACTTGTCCCACAGACTAGCCAAGCAACAGCCTGATCTAATCATACTCACAGTCAGCATCCTAGCCCCCGCCACTATCCCTGGGTATATTCTGTCCCACCAGCTGGATAGATCCATCAGAGATGGGGACATAGAGGAATGGCTCTAACATTCCTTTGCATTAAAGTTTCGTGGCATCTGATCAAGCACAGTCAAGTTTGTGCTGATCGCCACTTGTGCACCCTTCTATATTGAACATTATTTGGAGGAAGCTCTGAGAGAAACAAGGACATAATATATTCTTGTTAGGGAGAACTGCAATTCGCACCAGAATGAATGGCTTGATAGTGATGTACCACCATTGACCAAGCTGGCCAAGTTTTGAAAGATTTAGTCGACAGACTGGTGTCATGTCTCTAGGACATGAAGGAGATCATAAACTACCTTACCTTTTTGCTTATTTAAAAAGTGGACTTTGCTGAACCAAAAGATAGCTGCTACAGGTTACATGTTTCACAAGTTGGCTACAGTTTCTGGAAATTTCGAACAGCAGTTACAGGACAAAAGCTCAACCCTCAACCCTTGTGGAATCTCACACCTTTCATTATGAGGACACTTTACAATCAATGAAACCAGAGACCAGCAGATTATCTGTCTCCCCAGCCTGGTCCAATAACAAAGGGAGAGCCATCGAAACTTGGGGCAGAACTTTTAGCTCGGTGGGTGGACGGGCGGGCGTCCGACCCAATCGGACGTGAAATCGCGCGAGGTGACGTCGGACGAGTGTCCCAATGTCATCCCGTGCTCGTGCGATATTTTGGTCGTCGGGCACACGCAAAAGTCGGAAGCGTGCCCGCCGTCAGTTAAGGTGTTTAAAGGTACAATTGTCTCCAATTTTTCATGGTCCGTCCAACCTTATGGTTGGCGGATGGGTGAACCGGCCAGGCAGACTTTGCATTTTTCATGAAACCTCGTCCAAGGGCAGGATGAGGTTTCCGTTATTAAACGAAAGAAAAATAAAAATCTATGGACATTTTTATTATGTATATGTTCCGGTGATTGTGATGCTTGCACATTTTTTTTTCCTGATTTTAAAAGCTTTATTTAATGCTTTTCAGGTTTTCAGCTCCTTGAGGCAGCTCTCTGCCTTCAGGGAGCTTTCTGTTAGCGCTCGCCTGCGCCCGTACTAATATCAGTACCTGCTCTCCTTCCGCCCCCCACCCCGGCAGCGCTGAGCTTCTCAATGTGTGTTTCACACTGGCTGGCCAGCCAGCATGAAATCACGGTCAGGGGCTGATTGCGGTCGGGGGTCCGTTCCCCGGCCGATCCCAGGCCCACCGATCGTGCCCGCCCGCCGACCTAAAAATTCTGACCCTGTTATACGTGTAGATGGTGGCTTTTAGTGCCTCCAGCTCCTGAGGTGAAAAATGGATTTTGACCAGAAGCATAGAAACTGCTTGTTAGCCTGAAACTGACTCATTAATGGGCAACATCACATGGCCTAAACTTCTGGCCTGTGGAAAGTTTTAAAATTACATTTCTAGGCTCACAACTCAGTCTGCTATATAAACTCCAGCCTGCAAACATCAAAGCAGGACTCCAGGCTGACCAACAGCCAGCCTGCATCAAGTCTAAGTCTCCTTGGACCCTGTTTCTCTGGAAGATTCCTGCCATCACCTGCTGAGCAGACCAAGTCTTTATATACCAACCTCATCTCACTGCGTCCCCATCAACAGTAAAGGAATTCTGCAAATCCTGCTTCAGCTAGCTGAACCCACCTGAAGTGTGGCTCCTCCATGAAGGAACCCTCACTGGACTTTCTGCACCCTGGCAATGACGTGAATGGATATCCATATCTGTGATGTTTTATCTTTAAGTTATTCAAAGTTGTAAAACTTCTCTTTCCTACCTTCTTCTTGCGTGCTTGTGCGTGTGTATGAAGTTGCACCATTCCCCAGTTTGAATGTGTAAATAAACTATACTTCTGATTTAACTCTAAAGATAGTTTGTTGTGAGTCACTTTAAAAATTGACTTCGCAAACAGACGGTTTGGGGAAACACGCCACAGCCTGTTTCAAAAAACGAAAACGCCTCTTCTTACGGACAGATGGCGAGAAAATAAAGGAGTTCAGTTTGCCTCCCTCCCATGTCCGTAACACTGGGTTTGCTGGTAGGAGTGAGTCAATATAAAAGAAGTAATAACTTGACTTTGGCCTCGCTAACCTACTTTATTAGTAAGTACAATGCTGGTTTCATATGCCTCTGATTTTATTCTCCAACAAATTTCCACCAGATCCCAGGAGTTTCCTGTTCATCAGATTAGTTAAAATTCTTAACTGCATTTGACCTATTTATAAACAATATTGGCAACCATTTCTAATTAGTTATAGCGTATCGGACATTTGGGTGCCTTGTTTAGTTTGCTTTCTTTTCCATTGTTACTTCACTCACCGATAAATAAAGAGGTACTGTTCCTTATAAGTCCGTCGTCCCAGGGGTTTGCTTAGTTTGGATGAGTAATGGCTTTGAGCTTGTCTGCAGACATAGAAAAAATAAAAAATTAAATGCAGAGTATCAGGAAATAGCAGTCAGACATCTCCAACCTATATATTGAAACCCTTGAGTCAGTAACCATGTTATGCTGCCAGTACATCATAATCAATAAATAATGCTGTAACAATTATACTTATTATTCTTACTTGGTCTATAGTAGGAATTCCAGCATTCCTACACTTCAATACTTCAAAAGTACTTCAGTGGCTGTGAAGTGCTTTGGGACATTTAAAGAATGTAAAAATCTCTACATAAACACTAACTTTTTTATAGGTGGTGGTGGTAACCCCTCTCAGCCTGTTGCAACAACGCAGCGGGAACTCTCCTCCATGATCCTACTCAAAATTGGGGAAGGTCACTGAGTAGAATGACAGAAAACTCACGTAGTGAAGGCAACTGCTGCCTTACTGCCCCAACCCGAATTTTACTCCCACTATGTTGCAGGAGTGTCATTGACCATTTCTTCCCAGTGCACCCTGTGCAAATGACAGCAATGAGTTTTCACTGTATAAACCTGTGTTATCACAACATCCATGGGGAAGGTGAGATAAGTGCTGGGAAGCAGTAGTAGCTGGTCTGAAATCTGAAATATCCCCACTAAGGGAGAATGTCTTGTATAGGCTTCCTTGCACTCCCATCAAGCCAATGACTTACATATGTCAGCTTCAGTTTCTGCCAAGTCCAAATAGCTTCTGCCATCTTTGGGGCACTTCTGGTACTTCCTCCCACCAGGAGGAAGACCAGGAAATATTCACTAGCTGGTATCATTTAAAAATATACACGTTGACACAGGCTGGATGAGACATGTGATAGAACATTGTCCTTTTTTCTGGCACCTGTACATGAATAAAACTCACACTGAAGAAATGAAAGAAAGAAAGAACTTGCATTTTCACATCTTAGGATTTCCCAAAGCATTTCACAGCCAATCATTTATTTTTGAAGTGTAGTCACTGCTGCAATATAGGCAAATGCAGCAGCTGATTTACATATAGCTAGGTTCCACGAGCAGCAATGAGATAAATGAGCACACAATCTATTTTAGTGGAGCCATAGATATTGGCCAAGACATTGAAAGAACATTTCTGCTTTTCTTCAAATAGTGCCACAGTATCACAAAAATTGGGAGCTTGGAAGTGACTAGGAAAGATACATTTCATGAGGGGATTTAGAGAATGGGAAGAGATAGAGGTAAAGAAGAAAGCCTTTTTAAAAAGAAAAAAAACCGGCCTTCTAGTTTGATGTAAGATTATTGCTATTGGAATCACCATCAACGCGTATAACTTTTCCAGCCTTTTGGTTCTGCTTGACATACTTCGCAACGCTCTTCCCTGTCCATGGATATAGGGTTTAAGCCCCATTCCAAGCCTTAAACACATAACCTAAACCTAACACTTATGCCCAGTACTGGGGGTATTGCACTGTTGGACTTCCTTTGGATGAGGCATTAAACCAAAGCGCCACCTGCAAGACAGGTGAATATTAAAAGTCCTATGGCAATATTTGGAGACAAGCAAAAAGTTCGCCTCGTATTCAGGCTGTGGTATTAACTGCCATCCTTACTTGGTTTGACATATTTGTGACTCCAGGCCCACAGCAATGTGGTTGACTTTTAAATGCCCTCTGAAATGGCCTAGCAAGCCACTCAGTTGTGTCAAACTGCTACAAAGTGTAAAAAGAATGGAACAGGACAGACCACCTGGTGCCAGAAATGACAACAGCAAACTCAGCCCTGTCAGCCCTGCAAAGTCCTCCTTAGTAACATCTGGGGACTTGTGCCAAAATTGGGAGAGCAGTCCCACAGACTAGTGCGAATAGCTAGTATATATCATCAGTGATGTCAGCTCACCTGTCTCTAGGACTCAGAGAGAGAGGTGCTTCTCATGCTTATCTATCCTTGTACATAACTGTATATAGTTAATAAACTGTTGGAAGTTCCTGCATGCCTGTTTCCAGTTGTCTCTGTTAAACACACCCTGGGTCCATTTCTGATGTAACTTCACAGGCCAACATTCCTGCAACAAGCAACACCACGCAGCAAGTTAACTGGCTATCCATCTCATTGATGATTGTGCGATCTAAGTATGCAGAGAGTGACTGTTACATTTGCCTAATTAATAAGAATGATTGTAGAACTGCTTTAAGGTGTTTCTGAGGCATCATGAGGTTCTATATCAAGGACTCGAAACGTCAACTGTGCTCCTCTTCACCGATGCTGCCAGACCTGCTGAGTTTTTCCAGGTATTTTTGTTTTTGTTTTTGTTTTGGATTTCCAGCATCCGCAGTTCTTTGCTTTTATCTCTGTGTTTAATTGACTGCCACTTCTCTTTAAGGAATGCCTACCTTGAAGAAGTTTTGCTCTTCTCTCCGTCAGGATTTTCGTATCTCTCTTTTGCCTTGTTCTTCTTGTCCCAACACCGCCCCGCGCCCCCCCCCCGCCCCTTAAACCAGCTTATATTTCACCCCTTTTCTATTTTTACTTAGTTCTGTTGAAGGGTCATGAGGACTCGAAACGTCAACTGTGCTCTTCTCCGCCGATGCTGCCAGACCTGCTGAGTTTTTCCAGGTATTTTTGTTTTCGTTTTGGTTAAGCTTGTGCATTTTCTTTTGTTTTTAGGGTGTGAACAATGCCAAGCAGGCTGTATTTATTTCTTATCACGAGTTGCACTTGACGACTAACTAGTTTGCTAAACCACTTCTGCGGAAAAAAAAACTCAAGCAGATAGTTTGAACTGGAGACCAATATGGCTGCGACTGGTTGGAAGCGGCAGACTCTCTTCCCAAAGAACATATTGAACCATTTGCACTTGCATGATAATTACAAGATCTATTAAGTTCAATTTCACCACTTGACATGAGGATCTCGTGAACCTAGTACCACCACACTATCCTATTGTAACATTGCTGGCAGGTGGTGGCACAGTGGTATTGTCGCTGGACTCGTAATCCCGAGACCCAAGGTAGTGGTACTGAATCCCGCCACAGCAGATGCTGAAATTTGAATTTAGGAAATATCTGGAATTAAAGTCCAATGATGACAATGAAACCATTGTCGATTGTCGTAAAAACCCATCTGGTTCACTAATGGGTTTTTTAGGAAAGGAAATCTGCCACCCTTACTTGGTTTGGCCTATTTGTGACTCCAGACAAACAGCAATGTGGTTGACTTTTAAATGCCCTCTGAAATGGCCTAGCGAGCCACTCAGTTGTGTCAAACTGCTACGAAGTGTGAAAAGAATGGAACCGGACAGACCACCTGGTGCCAGAAATGACAACAGCAAACTCAGCCCTGTCAACCCTGCAAAGTCCTCCTTAATAACATCTTGGGGCTAGTGCCAAAATTGGGAGAGCTGTCCCACAGAATAGTCAAGCAACAGCCTGACATAGTCATATTCACGTAATCATACCTTACAGACAATGTCCCCAGGCACCGTCATCGTGATCCCTGGGTACGTCCTGTCCCACCAGCAGGACAGACCCAGCAGAGATGGCGGCACAGTGGTGTGCAGTTGGGAGGAAGTTGCCCTGGGAGTCCTCAACATCAACTCCAGATCCCATGAAGTCTCATGGCAACAGGTCAAACATGGGCAAGGAAACCTCCTGCTGATTACCACATACTGCATCGCACCCTCAGCTGATGAATCAGTACTTCTTCATATTGAACACCACTTGGAGGAAGCACTGAGGATGACAAGGGCGCAGAATGTACTCTGGGCGGGAACCTCAATGTCCATCACCAGGACCGACTTAGTAGCACAACTACTGACCAAGCTGGCTGAGGCCTAAAGGACATAGCTGCTAGACTGGGTCTGCAGCAGGTGGTGAGGGAACCAACAAGAGGGAAAAACATACTTGACCTCATCCTCACCAGTCTGCCTGCTGCAGATGCATTTGTCCATGACAGTGTCGGTAGGAGTGACCACTGCACTGTTCTTGCGGAGACAAAGTCCCATCTTCACATTGAGGATGCCCTCCATCGTGTTGTGTGGCATTATCACTGTGCTAAATGGGATAGATTTCAAACAGATCTAGCAACTCAAGACTGGGTATCCGTGAGGCACTGTGGGCCATCAGCAGCAGCAGAATTGAACGCAACCATAATTTGTGGGCCTCATGGCCCAGCATATCCCCCACTCAACCATTACCATCAAGGGGATCAACCCTGGTTCAACGAAGAGTGCAGGAGGGCACCAGGCATACCTAAAAATGAGGTGTCAACCTGGTGAAGCTATAACACAGGACTACTTGTGTGCCAAAAAGCATAAGCAGCAAGTAATAAATAGAACTAAGTGATTCCACAACCAATGGATCAGATCTAAGCTCTGCAGTCCTGTCATATCCAGTTGTGTGTGGTGGTAGACAATTAAACAATTCACAAATATTCATGTCCTCAATGATGGGGGAGCCCAGCACATCAGTGCAAAAGATAAGGCTGAAACATTCGCAACAATCTTCAACCAGAAGTGCCGAGTGGATGATCCACCTTGGCCTCCTCTGGAGGTCCCCAGCATCACAGATGCCAGTCTTCAGCCAATTCGATTCACTCCATGTGATATCAAGAAATGGCTAAACGCACTGGATACTGCAAAGTCTATGGGCCCTGACAATGTTCCAGCAATAGTAATGAAGACTTGTGCTCCAGAACTTGCCACGCCCCTAGCCAAGCTGTTCCAGTACAGCTACAACACTGGCATCTACCTGGCTATGTGGATAATTGCCCAGGTATGTCCTCTCCACTAAACACAGGACAAATCCAACGCCCACCCCCCACCACCCCCCCACCAATTACCGCCCCATCAGTCTAATCTTGATCATCAGTAAAGTGATGGAAGGGTCATCAACAGTGCTATCAAACAGCACTTGCTTAGCAATAACCTGCTCATTGACACCCAGTTTGGGTTCCGCCAGGGCCACTTAGCTCCTGACCTCATTATATCCTCAGTTCAAACATAAAGAAAAGAGCTGAACTTCAGAGGTGAGGTGAGAGTGACTGCCCTTGACATCAAGGCAGCATTTGACCGAGTGTGGCATCAAGGAGCCCTAGCAAAACTGAAGACAATGGGAATCAGGGGGAAAACTCTCCACTGGTTGGAGTCATATCAAGCACAAAGGAAGATGGTTGTGGTTGTTGGAGGTCAGTCAGCTCAGCTCAAGGACATCATTGCAGGAGTTCTTCAGGGTGATGCCCTAGGCCCAACCATCTTCAGCTGCTTCATCAATGACTTTCCTTCCATCATAAGGTCAGAAGTGGGGATGTTCGCTGATGATTGCACAATGTTCAGCACCATTAGCGACTCCTCAGATACTGAAGCAGTCCATGTCCAAATGCAGCAAGACTTGGACTATATCTAGGCTTGGGCTGACAAGTGACAAGTAACATTGGTGCCACACAAGTGTCAGGCAATGACCATCTCCAACAAGAGAGAATCTAACCATTACCACTCAACATTCAATGACATTACCATCACTGAATCCCCCGCTATCAACATCCTGGGGGGTTACCACTGACCAGAAACTGAACAGGACTAGCCTTATAATTACTTTGGCTACAAGAGCAGGTCAGAGGCTAGGAATCCTGTGGCAAATAACTCACCTCCTGACTCTCCAAAGTCTGTCCACCATCTACTAGGCACAAGTCAGGAGTGTGATGGAATACTCTCAGCTTGCCTGGATGAGCGCAGCTCCAACAACACTGAAGAAGCTTGACACCATCCAGGACAAAGCAGTCTACTTGATTGGCACCACATCCACAAACATTCACGCCCTCCACCACTGCACAGTGGCAGCAGTATGTACCATCTACAAGATGCACTGCAGGAACTCACCAAGCCTCTTTAGATAGCATCTTCCAAACCCATATGCACTACTATCTAGAAGGACAAGGGCAACAGATACATGGGAACACCACCACCTGGAAGTTCCCCTCCAAGCCACTCACAATCCTGACTTGGAAATATATCGCCGTTCCTTCACTGTCGCTTGGTCAAAATCCTGGGACTCCCTTCCTAACAGCACTGTGGGCATACCTACACCACAGGGACTGCAGCGGTTCAAGAAGGCAGCCTATGTCCAAATGTCTACCACCTTCTCAAGGGCAGTTAGGGGGGAGCCCAGCCAGCGAAGCCCACATCCCATGAACAAATAAAAAAGTTTTGGTAAGTGACTATACTTACTTATTCAGCTCCTCAAGCAGTTTTGCAATTGCTTCTCCTTTCTTGTCAGTAACTTCCATTATCAGGGTGATGTCATAACGCAACAGAATCTAAGTGAAAGTAACAATTATACAATATTTTCATGTAGCACAGTCTAACAAGTTGAAACAAATCTTTAGATCTATTTTTTTACAAAGTTTTTTGGCCATTTCAATTAAATATGTTCTTGATATTTCGATGAAATATGTTCCATATCTAAAATCCTTTCATTTATTGCCAGTAATCTATTAATTTCGGTCCCTCTAGCCATTTCTGTGTTGTAACTTGCTTGTCACATAAAGTGTGCCAATGATTTTTCATCTATTTGGAATGTGTTTTGGTGCTTGGTCATGAGCATGGAAGGAGACACATATATAAACCGCCACAAATATATATGCACACTTGTAAGTACCTGCACATGAGAGACAATAGCAGATCAGTATACAAATGGTGGAAGAGTTATGTGCATAAATTTCAAAGACGCCGATATATGTACACATAGCTCCTGCACATATTGGGCTGAATTTTCCATGCCTGCTGGCAGCAGGCGTGGTAGGTGGCACATGCGGACAATATGGCACAATTGGTTTCACGACCGCGGGAAGGCAGGTGGCGATCGTCCGCTCAGCCTGCTGACAGCGGGCCGCGTTTCCCACCAATGATCTTCGGGAAGTTCATTGTAATACATCAGCATATCATTACAAGGCCATCCCACCAGGCGCTTGCACCCCAGCCGGATCGTCCATCCACGTCGGCGACGTGTTTCACATCAGCGCACAGGCGATGTGCACTTGGCGGCCTTCACTCAGGGCCAACTGGAGGTGAGTGAACAGCATCGTTCTGCATAGCTCGCCAGGGTCGCCTGTTGCTTGGCAGGCTTCAGGGGCGCCGGGGGTCGAGGTGAAGCGCTACCCTGCCATAGAGGCGATTGTTGTCAGGGTGAGGGGGTGCCTGCTGCCCTGGCATTGGATCGCACACAAGAAATCGAGGTGGGGGCATGGTAGGTGAGGGAAGTGGCCACGCAGTAGGGACACCTGTATAAACTGACCATTCAACTGCAACTGAGCCAATTCAGGCGCAGCCATAGTGATATGATTAGAGTTGGGCTCCGAGACTGCCTGCCCACGCAAGCAACATGGAGGCACAAAAGTGCCACCACCAAGTGCTCCAGAGCTTACCCCCCCGCCCCGGCACAGACTGCAAGTCCACGGCTACCTTATTGGACCGCAGAGCAGTTGGACAGCAGATGTTGTACAATCTCCTTGCCATTGCTGGCCATGTAGCAGTCACTGCTGGAGGCGCTCCCAGTCCCTTGCAATCTCAGCATCCCAGTTAGGAGCAGTCTCCCCCAAGTCATGGTTGCTCACATCTGCCCCTTACTGCAGGACTTGGCGCCGAGGGAACATGGAGGGCATCCACTGCCAGTGGCTGTGAAAGTGACTGCAGTGCTCAATTTCTATGCCAGTGGCTCCTTTCAGGGCTCCTCAGGTGACCTCTGTGGGATTTCACAATCCGCCACCCACAAATGCATCTATGAGGTCACGGATGCCATCTTCTCCATGGTACACAACTTTGTGCTTTTCGTCCGGGACCGGGGCAGCCAGGCTGCAGGGCCATTGGATTCTCCCAGATCTTGGGATTTCCACAGGTGCAGGATGAGATTGACTGCACTCATTTGGTGCTCAGGTCTCTATTGCTGCACTCACTGGACTTCATCAATCACAAGGGCTTCCACTCACTGAATGTGCAGCTGGTATGTGACCACCAGAAACGCGTCCTGCATGATTTCCAGGGAATGTGCACTACGCCTACATCCTCAGTCGGTCACAGATCCCTGTAGTCTCCCAGGGTCCACAGAAGCTGCAGGGGTGGCTCCTCAGGGACAAGGGCTACCTGCAGAGGCTGTGGCTGATGACAGCCATGCGGCGGCCTCAGACTGCAGCAGAGCGACGCTATAATGAGGCTCATGCAGCAGCTCGCAACTTGGTGGAGCAGACCATCTAGATGCTGAAGATGAGGTTCCAGAGCCTGGACCGGGTTGGTGGATCCCTGCAACACAGTCCGCAGAGGGTATCACACATCGTCATCGTCTGCTGCGCCCTTTACAACCTGGCGCTGCAACGGGGAGATGAGCTGGCTGAGGAGGAGATGGAGGAGCTGCACATCTCCTCCGATGAGGAGGACGTCGATGGGGGTGAGGCTCATGAGGTCCTCGGAGGCGACGATGATGGGGATGAGGCCCTCGCACTGGCTAGATGAGGCAGGACTGCTCAAGAGGCCCTCATAGCTGCTAGATTTGTGGAGGATGATGACGGCATGCAGTGAGGTGACCCCATAGTTCCTCACATCGCATTTGTGAACGTTTGACTCCCGTCTGGCTTATTGCAGCGTGAATACCCTCTGTGAGAATGCTCCTGTCATGGAGATGCCGTGGAGGCCCTAATAGTCGCTTGATTGCAGGAGGATGATGACGACATGCAGTGAGGACACTCCATACAACTTCACATAGCCTCTGAGAATGCCTGACCCCTGTCTGGCTGAGGGCAGCTCACTTGTGCTCCGTGATCGGGGTCATATCACAGAGACGCAGCCATGACACTTTAGAAGTTCTGATGCTTTGTCAGCCTTCAGCACCTGAGCCCTTCAGGAGCTGGAGCACAGCATCAGTGGTCACAGATGCTGAAGAGATGGGGGCCAGCCCCCACTTCAAGGTGCTAGAGCACACAGAGAGAATGAGAGAACTCTTTGGAATCTGCCCACTACATTCTGGCAGCAGCAATGACCAGCACTGCCGAGGTGTGGGCATCAGTAATGTTTCCAGGGAGTGTGAGGCTGGACCATTACTTTGGTCTGAAGGCTGCACAGAGCACAGGGAAGAGGCCCTGGATTGAGACACCTGCCTTTATCTTGTGCAGAAAGGTTTCACATCAGAGTGACACGAACACTGCTCATCAGAACAAGGAGCCATAGGCAGGGAGGCATTCTTGGGAGTTTATTGACAATAGTGAACAGTATGTACAAGTGATTAACAACTGTGCCCAGGCTGTGCAACTAATTCCTCTTAGCATTCCTAACCCTGCCGCTACGTCTTGTTGCTCCCTGGACATCCACAGCTGAGATGGAGGCAGCCTGCTGACTGTGATGCCCTGTCTGTGATGATTTTGGCAGGTGTCCTCTGGGGGGCCAAGACTTGGAGGACCCAGGACTGCTTTCAGGGTCCTGCTGTGTGGCAGTAGCACCCTCATTGGCCTGTGGAGCTGGAGCTGCTGAGATCACGGGAAGAGGGGAGTCAGATCGGCTAGACACTCTCCGAGTCACCTAGATGGATGACCCCAGGGGGTACACCTGCTGATCCTCCTCCCTATGGATGCTCGGGGGCCCCAGGCTGACTCCTTGAGGAGCAGGGGTAGATGGAGTGAGATCAAGCTGCCCGGCACCCATTTTGCGTACACACTGTTGGAGGCCAACAATGGCATCAGCGATGGAGTTGAGCTCATGCAGCAGTGCAGGAGCGAAGTTCTGGACCAAGGTCTCCATGGCGGCCACCATCCTGCCAGTGTTGACCTCGGTGCGTTGGCATGCTGGCGCTATCATCTAAGCCTGAAGGCAGATGGACTCCTCCATCGTTCCTTGCAATCTGAGGAATGCAGCGGACATCCCCTCCTGTTGTTCCCGAGCTTACCTTTGCTGTGACATGACTGAGTCCAGACTCTCATCATCTGACTTGGACTCAGCAAATTTCTGGCCTCCAACAGTCCTCCAAGTGCCAGGGAGGTCCCTGCCGCCGCCTGTTGTGGATCAGACAGTGCGATGTGCTCACCAGATTGTGATCCCGGGGCTACTCTAAAGCTAGGTCCCACCGAGGTATGTATCTCTGTGTTGGTGGAGGGTGTGGGTGAGCGCTGTGATGGGACTTCAGGGAGGGTGCCTCCAGATTCCACTCCAGAGGTTTCTTCGGGGCTCGATTGGAGACACTGGGTCATGGACTCTGTCGGCTCTTTGGCAAATATGCCTGTGGAAGCAAGGGGAGATAGTTAGTGCATGGCAGTGGCCTGTGAAACAGGACACATCACTCACAGTATGGTTATCTGATGGATGTTGCACTGCTGGATCCTCACTTTGTAGAGCACCGCCGACCTCACCATCAGCACAGGACCAGCCCATAGCGTGGCCGGCCAGCTGGATGGCTCTGTTTTCAAAGTCCATGAGGACCTTGATTTCAGGCTTGCCACCACAAGTCTGCGACCTCTCTCTCTTGTTGTGTGCTCGCTTGTCCTGCATAGATAGAGATGGAGAAAGAGTAAGCAAGACACCTGCCAGGCCAGATGATAAGTATACCTGGCCTGGGTGGGTGGTGAGTGGTCCCATGGACGGGATGAGGACAATGACGGTGTGTGTGAAAGAGTGAATGGTGATGTCCCTTGCATTGGCAGTGAGTGAGGGCCCTGTGGATGTGTGATGGGTTTGTGAGTGTGTGAGTTGAGAGTGATGAGAAGAGTGACTTACCCTGGTGGAACGGAGGAGAGCATTCAGCCTCATGTGGCACTGGGCGGCTGTCCTCTTCTGAAGGGCGTTGGCGCTGACCACCGCTGCCACCGCCTCCCAAGCTGGATTGGTCATGTTGCTGCCCATCCTGCGGCCAGAACGGGGGTACAGGACATGGTGGTGGGCCTCCACGGCGCCCAGCAGTCGCTCGAGGGACCCGACATTGAAGCGGGGGGACTGCAGTCTTTTTTCCTTTGCTGGCCATGTCTTCTGTGCAGCGATGGTGAGCTGGAAGCAATGAGTGCTGTGCTTGCAGCTGGTCTTTAAACATGGCACCCGGCATGATGCGGTGGTGGGGTGATGGCTGGCAGGCGAATGAGAGCCTGCCATGGAAACGGCGTGTTTCCCAGGAGTGCATAAATAATGAGGCGGGTTTGGGACGATGCAGCATAAAACCCGCCATCGCGGCCGGCGGGTATAACGTTGTTTTACCCACCCGCTACTGCACTTAGTGCAAATCTGGGAAAATTATCTGACATGCCGAGAGAGCAAGAGAAGGAGACGGACACATGTAGACACAGAAATGGACATTGACACGTGCACGAAACAAGACTCAAAGAGAGACAAGGAGAAAAAGAGAGCAGAATTTAATGTCCTCCACAATGGCTAGTTTGGTGGTGAGGGCATTTAATCAGGTAGGTGGGGAGCAGGTGGGGACCCTGCTGGTTTCCCGCCTCTGCCCCAATTAAGTCCATGGTGGGAAGGCTCATGCACAGCCTTCCTGCCCACCACCAATTGAGGCCCACTTAAGGGCCTCATTCCACCTTCGATGGTGTTCACCCAGCAGCGGGCAATGGACTCATTATGAGGGGAGCCTGAAAAGCAAACTCAGCTGTGTTGCTCGCAGGCTTCCGGAGGGTTCCATCATTCAAAGGCACCTGATTGAGGTCTTCAGGAAAGGGTGAGCCTGCACAGAGCTATTTCCCTACCTTGGGTGCCAACTCCCCTCCTCTCTCCCCCACAACCTTGACCAGCCATCACTTGCCTGTGCCCCTTGGTGAGTTGAGGCCTCAGGTAGGTGTAATACTGGTAGCAGCTACTGCCTCCCAGGTGGTGCTGCTGAGCAATGAAGAGTTGATGGCCTCCAAGTGGCCGGCAGTGCTCGGCAGGTGGGACTTTTGCCCCAGGAGTCCTTGATCCTGGGGAAGGCCCATCACTGGCCAGTTAAGTGCCTAATTGGCACTTAATTCAGTGGACCTTCCCAAAAAGAGGTGACACGGCTGTCGCCGGCTCTCTAGCTGGCAAGTGAAACCGCTGTTGCATCCATTAATACCATCCACATGGTGAAGCAAACCAATTCTCAAAAAGGACTGAATTTCTCTGGAATAAAACACTAATAATCTGACAATTTATTATAATCTCTTCGCTGTAGCGTTTTGAATTACTTTTATACAATTATCATTACTGTTAATGGTTCAGGTGGGTTAACTGCTCACAAATGGATATGTTATTTTTCCACAGAATGCATGTTGGGGCCTGAATATCAAGGTACAGTAGACAATAATAACTGTGCCAACTCTGCTCAGTTAATAATCTCTGCTATGCTTCTTTTTAAATGATTAGTTTTTTTTGGGGGTTTGATCATGGTCTTCGTGGAGCGGGGCATGGGGGCGTGGTTTGAGTTGTTATCTTATCTACATTGTTAAATGGCTTTGAAGTCTTGAGTGGCGATTAATGCACAATTTGCACTGTTAAAATTATGATGATACACACATTGACAATTGTTGAGACAACTTCAGGTTTGGAGATTTTACTTATCCCAAGCCGCTGAATGTTAAACGCAGCAATCTTCATCTTCACACTCAAGTCTTTGATTGAGGATTCTAGTAAAGGAAAAAAGAACGCAAGCCATATTAACACATGGAACTTTTGTTGTCACAAAATGGATTGTTCCAGTGAATTGCATTGCTTAATTCTAAAGGCAACTTAATTTATACTTATACTTATAATCCCCCCCCCGCCTTTTTTTTCCAATAATTTATATAGATTTTTCTTTTCCCACCTATTTCCATTATTTTTAAATGTATTTCCATCCATTGTTTTATCTCTGCCTTTTAGCCTATTTCAATTCCTTCACCCCACCCCACCCCCACTAGGGCTATCTGTATCTTGCTTGTCCTGCTTTCTACCCTTAATTAGCACATTCCTTAGATAATATCACCACCTTCAACACCTCTTTTTCCTTTTGTCTGTGACATCTTTTGGTTATCTCCACCTATCACTGGCCCTCTATCCAGCTCTACTTGTCCCACCCTCCCTTAAACCAGCTTATATTTCACCTCTTTTCTATTTTTACTTAGTTCTGTTGAAGAGTCATACGGACTCGAAACGTTAACTGTGTGCCTCTCCGCACATGCTGCCAGACCTGCTGAGTTTTTCCAGGTGTTTTTATTTTTGTTTTGGATTTCCAGCATCCGCAGTTTTTTGCTTTTAACTTATACTCTGTCTGATTCTATTTGTTCTCTCCCTCCCTCAGCTTTGAAAACCGTAACACCTGGTTTTTGTGAAGCTCGAGAATAATGGTTGTCATAATGCCTAGCAACTTCAGTTAAACAAAACATATCCATTATTCTTCCTTTCATTGTTAAGCAGAGGTCAGATACATCCTCGCTGGTACTTTTCCATGAAAAGGGGACACCTACCAAATACTGGATTTGTTGTGCTTCCCTGGTGCTCAATTGTTGCAGCAAGTACAGAGCTATAGAGACCAAGCAGGTCTTAGATTCAAACTGTCACCTGTGCCGACATAGCTAGTCTCAGCTAGGATGATTATTGGGACATTATAATTGGGTACAATTGCCTCTAGGTGATGCAAGAGAAAGATCGGCCAAGATTCCTGCTTCTGCTCAATGTCCAGTGACCTCTCTGGAAAGTACATGTATGTGAACAACAGATGAAAGTTAAAACTGAATAACACCCTGACACTGTGGGGGCCTCACAAATAATGTTCACTCAGGTGAGGCCCTTTTTAAATAAGTGGCATGGAGGCCAGCTCGACAGAATACAGCTTTGAAGGAAGGAAGTTGATGAGTGAGGGAATTCGGTGTAACAAGGGAAGAGGTGCTGTTCCGGACTTTTACAAGACAAGGAATGGTCCAAGAGCAGCAGAGAGAGAGACAGTAAGACCTGAGAGCCGACATCTAAATGCATCATTTAGGTGGGCAGGTAATTGATTGGATGTCGACTTTTATGCTTTTGTCCTTTTTTCTCTCTAAACTAGGACTGTAGTTTAAACTAGGACTGGGGAGATATACAGGGAGATATTGAATTTGTAGCTTAACTAGTTAAACTACTTAATACAACTACAAATAATTGTTGAGCAATATTTCAAACTAAAAATCCTAATTAGTTGGATTAAATGCAATAAAGATGGCAGGGCAGGCAATGTATTGCAGCTGTAGCATGTGGGAGCTGGTGAATACCAGCGCCTACAACTCAAGGAACTCGGGCTCAGAATTAATGAACTGGAGTCCAAACTTTGGACACTGTGATGCATCAGGGAGGAAGAAAGTTACCTGGGCACTTGGTTCCAGGAGGCAGTTACACCCCTTAGGTTAAGTACCTCAGACTTGGGTATGACTATGAGTGAGGCAGGTATGGGGATCCAGATGGTAGCACAGGATGAAGGAGCATCAGCCCTTGCACTTGTCTAACAGGTACAAGGTTCTTACAGCCTGTGTGGACCAAAGCAGGTACTGGAGGGAGGATGAGCAAACTGACCATAGCACCATGGTACAAGGTACATTCAGGTTCAGAGAATAAAAAGGAATGTAGTAGTAGTATACTGTATAGTTAGGAGGATAGATACTGTTCTTTGCAGCCAGGACTGAGAGTCCAGAAGGCTATGTTGCCTACTCAGTGCTAGGGTTGAGGACATCTCAGGTCTAGAGAGGAGGGAGTGGTAAGGGAAGAATCCAGCTGTTATGGTGCATGGAGGGTACCAGCAACATGGGTAGCGCTAAGAAACAGGTATTGCTAAGGGAGTATGAGTAGCTAGAGGCTAAATTTAAAAAGCGGAACCTCAAGGTCAGTAATCTCTGGATTACAACTTGAGCCACAAGCAAATTGGCATAGGATTAGTAAAATCAGACAGTTGAATGCATAGCTCAGTGATTATTGCAGGAGAAATGGGTTTCATTTCATGATGCACTAGCACCAAGGGAGCTGTTCCATTGGGATAGGCTTCACTTAAACAGCGTTGGGACCAAAGTCTGTGAAAATCTTAAATCTAGGGCCGCGGGGAGAACTTCAAACTAAATACTTGGGGGAGGATTCAGGGGAGGGAATATTTAGAAAGTTAAAGAGAAAGGACAAGGTGATAGCGCAGGGTAGTGATATGGGTAATGATAACCAGAGGGACAGAGCATACAAACATAAGAGTGTACCAGCAAGTAGGCTCAGTATAGGGAAAAATGGTAGCAAGGCAAAATTAAAGGCTTTTTATCTGACTGCATGCAGCATTCATAACAAGATGAATGAATTGATAGCACAAATAGAAATAAATAGTATGATATGATACCAATATAGAATTGTGGTTGCAAGATGATCAAGACTGGGTACTGAACATTCAAGAGTATTTGACATTTTGAAAGGATGGGAAGAAATAAAAAGGAAGTGGGGTAGCTTGTTAATAAAAGATGAGATAAGTATAGCAGTGAAAAATGATTTTGATTTGATGTAGATTGTGTGGAGATAAGAAATACCATGAGAAAGAAGTCACAGGTGGGAGTAGTTTATAAGCTCTCTAACAGTAACTGCACTGTACGGCAAAGTATAAATCAAGAAATAATAGGAGCTTATAAGCAAGGTACTGTAATAGTCATGGGCAATTTTAATCTTCATATAAATTAAATAAATCAAATTGGCAAAGGTAGCCTTGAGGATGAGTTCATAATTTGTATTCAGGCGGTTTCTTAGAACAATATATTGTGGAAACAGGTTATTTTAAACCTGGTAATGTTTAATGAGGACAGGATTAATTAATGACCTCAAAGTAAAGGATCCTTTAGGGAAGAGTGACCGTAACATTACGACATTTCATATTCAGTTTGAGGGTGAGAAACTTGGGTCTGAAACTATTGTATGAAACTTAAATAAAGGAAATTACAAAGGTATGAATACAGAGTTGGCTAAAGTATATTAGGAAAATAGGTTAAAAGGTACGATGGTAGATAAGCAGTGGCAGGTTTTTAATGAGATAGTTCATAGTACTCAACTGAGGTATATTCTATTGAGAAAAAAAGCCTCTATGAGAAGGGTGAACCATCTGTGCCTAACTAAGGAAGTTAAAAATGGCATCAAATTGAAAAAAAAGTATACAAAATTGTAAAGATTAGTGGTAGACTGGAAGATTGGAAAAATTCTAGACATCAGCAAAGGATAACTTAAAAAAAAAGATGGAGAACTTAGAAAATGAGACTAAAGTAACAGAAAATATAAATACCAACAGTAAGAGCAATAGTAAGAGAGTAAGTATATTAAAAAAAGAGAGTAGTTAAAGTGAATATTGATCCCTTAATGGATGAGCCTGGGGAATTAATAATGGGAAGCAAGGAAATGACCGAGACATTGAATAAGTTTTGTATCTGTCTTCACGGTAGAAGGCACTAAAACCATCCCAAGAACCCTAGAAAATCAAGGTCAAAAAAGGGGGAGGAACTTTTCACGATCACTAGAGAAGAAGTACTAGGAAAACTAATGGGGTTGAAGACTGACAAGTCCTCTGGACCTGATGGTCAGCATGCTAGGGTCTTAAAGAAGTGTCTGCAGAGATAATGGATGCATTGGTTGCAATCTTCCAAAATTTCCTAGTTTCTGGAAAGGTCCCAATGGATTGGAAAACTGCAAATGTAATGACCCTACTCAAGAGAGGAGTGAGACAGAAAGCAGGGAACTATTGGCCAGTTCTCAGGATGACATAACCTATCTATACCCCTTTTGGACTCTTGTGTGGGCAAAAATTTGGCAGGTGGAGTATAATAAAGGAAAATGTGAGGTTATCCACTTGTTGGGAAGAATAGAAAAACAGGAGAGAAGCTGCAGAATGCTGCGGTATACACAAATCTGGGTGTCCTCATACATGTATCACAAAACGTTAGCATATAGGTACTGCAAGTAATTGGGAAGGCGAATGGAATGTTGACCTTTACCCTTTATTGCAAGGGAGATGGAGTATAAAAGTAGGGAAGCCTTGCTGCAACTGAACAGTGTGTGGGTGAGATCGCACCGAGAGTACTGTACACAGTTTTAGTCTCCTTATTTAAGGAGTGATTAAACTTGTAATGGAGGCAGTTCAGCAAAGGTTCAATAGGTTGATTCCTGGGATGAAGGGGTTGTTTTATGAAGAAAGGGTGAGCAGGCTGGACCTATATTCATTGGAGTTTAGAAGGATGAGAGGTGACTTTATTGAAACATATAAGATTCTGAGGGGAGCGGGGCTTGACAGGGTAGATGCTGAGAGGATGTTTCCCCTCATGAGGGAATCTAGAACTAAGGGGCACAGTTTAAAAATAAGGAGTCTCCCCTTTAAGATAAGAATGAGGAGGAATTTTATTTTTCAGAGGGAATTCTCTACCCGAGAGAGCAGTGGAGGTTGCGTCACTGAATATATTGAAGGTTGAGATAGACAGATTTTTGATCTGCAAGTAAGTCAAGGCATTTGGGGGCAGACAGGAAAATGCAATTGAGACCGTGATCAGGTCAGCCACCATCTTAATGAATGGTGGAGAGCCTCGAGGGTTCAAATGGCCTATTCTTGCTCCTATTTCTTACATTCTTATGGACACTCAGAATGTCAGTGCCTTCAGAGAAAGATGGGAGAAAATAAGGCCTTCCCCCTCCCCTCACCACCAGGTATGAAACAGGTATTTAAAAATTACATATTTAATGCAATATAAGACTACACCATTGCATAAAACAAGAAACAAGTGGCTAACAATATGAAATAAAAAACAGAAAATGCTGGAAATACTCAGCAGGTCAGAGAGCATCTGCGGAGAGAGGAAGATTGGGTGAACAGGCCAAGTTGATATTTTATCAGAACTTGGTCTCCTCGCTCCAAAGGTGCTGAGTGTTTACAGAATTTTCTGTTCCTACGACCTACATTGCATTATATCCAGCCATCAACACGAGGTGTCACGGGTGGACAGGGTAATGAAAACAAGCGGAGAATGAGATATTTTGCAGGATTGATTGTGTGAAGCAACATGGTGGGATGAGGAACAAGCTGTTGCTTGTGTAAAATGTTTTGTGCTATTTTTCCCACAAGAGTCTGGCACTTGAATTGACTCCAAACCAGTTTGTTTTCGGATCTTTGTTCACTTTTGCTCTTGCCTCTACAATGTTGGCTGTAATAGTATCTCTCTGTGCCCAATAGGCATGTTTTCCTTTGTCCTCTGTGTATGAGAGCGAGCTAAGAGCTGCTTGGGTATTTATTTGGCACTTTCCATTTTCCAATCACACGACACGTCAATTAAATATACAAGCAAGGGCAAGGGGATTTTAATTTATGTCCAAAATGATATTCTACAGGAATATTAAAGGGAATGTGTATTTATCTGAATTGCGTTATGATTTTTTTTTGTAAAGAGATACAGATTTATTTACTTGGAATGAAAATAAACCATTTGACTCACTACACTTGCTTCTTGTATCGTGAATGCATTCCTCCAAATAAGGTGGAGTAAAAATTCATCTCGATCCTTTCTCAGAGCTGCCCAAGAGGCTGAGAAGCTAATTAAACTTAGGCCTACCCATCTCTGCACCCAACAAAGCCTAGCCTCCATAGGCAGCTCCCTTGACTGAAAACTTTGACCTTTTGTCAGTGCTAAGTTCACCGACCTTTGTTTCTCTTTTCACAGATGCTACTTGACCTGTTGAGCAGCTCCAGCATTTTCTGTCATTAACGTCAATTTAAGGCCGCCTGTCTTACTGGTATCTGCCCTCAGGCATGTCCCGGAATGGGGTACTTGGTGCAGGTCCTTGGTGATGTTGGGGAGGGGGACAGGGAGGGGAGGTCGGGGGGCACAATCATGGTGTCTGTGGAAAGTGTTTTGTTTCATTTCCAAAAATATATATTTTATATATGTTTACCTTGCAGCCTTCAGGTCTGTTTACATTGCTCATCAGTCACTAATTTATCTTAAGGAACCTTCAGCAGGTATGGGCCCCTAATTAACATTTCAAGCATCCTAATGTCTACAGGCCTTCCAACTCCAAATTGGAATACTTCAGGTGTAAAACAGACATAAGGCATACAAATTTTCCCCTGATCTTCCTAACCTCTTTGTGTTTTTTTCATTCTTTCATGAGATGTGGGCAAGACCAGGATTTGCATATTTATTTGCCAGTATTTGTTGCCCATCCCCAATGGCCCTTGAACTGAGTGGCATCTCAAAGCTCAAAGTTAACCACGTTGCTGTGGGATTGGAGTCATATTTAGGCCAGGTAAGGATGGCATATTATCAGTAAACTAGATGAGTTTTTACAACAATTGATAAATTTAAATTCTATCAGCTGCCATGGTGGAATTTGAACCCACGTTCCCAGCCCCTGGATTACTAGTCCAGTGACATTACCACTATGTCATCATTTCCCCAACGTGAATCAACTGCTCCATTAAATCTTTCCTAATTTCTGTGGGAGGGGATGTGGTTGAGGCAGTGGCCTTCTGATCAGCTGCCAATAACTCCTTTTATCCAGGGTTTCCATTGAAGTTACCAATCTGAAGAAATCCCTGACTAATACCTTTATAACTCATTGCCAAATGGTAGGAAAAATAACTACATTAACAATATCAATTACCTCAGAATTAATTACCTTTTCTGCTCATCTTAGCTTATCTAAAACGTCCTGAGGGAAGACAAAAAGAAATAGGAACAGGAGTAAGCCACATGGCTCATCGAGCCTGCTCTGCCATTACATACAATCATGGCTGATCTTGGGCTTCAACTCTATTTTCTTGCCTACTCCCCTTGTCCCTTTAATGCCCCCGAAAGACCAAAAATCTGTCTATCCCAGCCTTAAATGTATTCAACAATAGAGCATCCACAACCCTCTGGGGTAGAGAATTCCAAAGATTCAAAACCCTTTGAGTGAAATAATTTCTCCTCGAATCAGTTCTAAATCCTGAGACTGCGCACCCATGTTTTAGACTCTCCAACCAGCGGAAACAATCTCTCAATGTCCATCCTATCAAGCCCCCTCAGAATTTTGTAGGTTTCAATGAGATTGCCACTCTTTCTTCCAAACTCCAGAGAATATAAACCCAGTTTACTTAACCTTTCATCATAGGTCAATCCTCTCATCTCAGGGACCAATCTGGTGAACCTTTGCTGTACCACCTCCAAAGCAAATGAAGCCTTTCTTAAATGTGGAGACCAAAACTGCACACAGTACTCCACATGCGGTCTCACCAAAACCCTGTACAACTGTAGCAAGATTTCTTTATTCTTGTACTTCAATCCCCTTGCAACAAAGGCCAAAATACCATTTGCCTTCCTAATTGCTTGTTGTACCTGCATGCTAACTATCTGCATTCTTTGTACCAGCACACCCAAGCCTCTTTGAACAGCAACTCTTACAAGTTTCACACCTTTTAAAAGTTATTCTGCTTTTCTATTCTTACGAACAAAGCGAATAACTTCACGTTTCCCTACATTATACTCCATCTGCCATTTTGTTGCCAACTCATTTAACCTGTCTATATCTCTTTGCAGCCTCTCTGTGTCCTCCCCACAGCACACCGTTCCACCTAGCCTGTTATCAACAGTAAACTTTGATACATTACTCTCTGTATCTTCATCTAGGAGGGAGGGGGAGGGTGGCATTTTCTAATCTCTAATTTTGCTTGAGCTTTCTAACAGGAGTACATTTGCTTTTGACTTAGAAGGTTGTGGGTTCAAGTCCCATTCCAGAACTTGAGTACAAATTCAAGGCTGACACTTCAGTGTGGTACTGATAAGGATACTACACTGTCTTTCAGATTTGACATTAAACTGAGCCTTTTCAAGTGGACCCCATGGCACTATTTCGAGGGGACTTATTCCAGGTATCCTGGCTGATATTTATCCCCCAATCAACATCATTACAACTTTGGTCCAAACATGGACAAAAGAGCTGAACTCAAGAGGTGAGGTGAGAGTGACTGCCCTTGACATCAAAGCAGTATTTTAAACAAGTGTGACATCAATGGGTTCTAGCAAAAGAGCTGTCAATGGGTATCAGGAAGAAACTCGCCACTGTTTGGAATCATACCTAACACAAAGGAAGATGGATGTGGTTTTTGAAGGTCAATCATCTTGGTCCCAGGACATCACTGCCTAACCATCTTCTGCTGCCTCATCAATGACCTTCCCTCCATCACAAGGTCAGAAATGGCAATGCTCGCAGATGATTGCATCTCGGTGCCATTCACAACTCCTCAGATACTGAAGCAGTGCATGTCCATATCCAGCAAGACCTGGACAACATTCAGGCTGGGGCTAATAAGTGGCAAGTTACATGTGCGTCGCACAAGAGTCAGGCAATGACCATCTCCAACAAAAGAGAATGCAACCATCTCCTCCTGACATTCAATGGCATTACCATCGCTGAACCCTCCACAATCAGCATCCTGGGGATTACCATTGACCAAAAACTGAACTGGACCAGCCACATAAATACTGTGGCTACAAGAGCAGGTCAGAGGCTAGGAATTCTGCAGAAAGTGACTCATCTCCTAACTCCTCAAAGCCTGTCCACCATCTACAAGGCACAAGTCAGGAGTGTGATGGAATACTCTACACTTGCCCGGATGAGTGCATTGTTGGACTCAAGAAACACCTGAGAAACCTGACACCATTCAGGACAAAGCAGTCCCCTTGATTTGCACCCCATCTACCAACTTCAACATTCAGTCCCTCCACCATTGGCACACCATGGCCGTAGTGTGTTCCATCTACATCTTGCACTGCAGCAACTCAGCAAGGCTCCTTCAACTTCAGCTTCCAAACCCGTGATCACTACCACCTAGAAGCACAAGGGCAGCAGGTGTTTGGGAACAGCAGCACCTGCAAGTTCCCCACAAGGCCACACACCATCCTGACTTGAAACTATATTGCCATTTCTTCACATTTGCTATCTCACAACTAGCTGGCCAAAAACAATTAGTTCAAAATATTTTCTACAGAATCACTGAAATTTAAAATGGCTTCACAACTGCATTGGGAACCCACCAAATCCCCAGAAGCACAGGAAGAAAAAAAAAGATTACTTCAGCACCATTTAAAAAAAATTAAAGCTGTACTCCCCTGGACTGAAAACAGCCATGGATGGTAAATCAACAGTGCCAGACCAATTAAGGCAGATGGAAGGGCCAGACCAGGCACAAAATTGGACAGAGGCTGAATAAGCGAATACACTATTATATTCAGTAGGTCCAATTGCCAATGACATAATTGCCATTCAAAGAATAAATGAACTTTCCCAATAACTTTGAAGAAGTCATTCCATCCTTAGACACCAATTTTAACCTAAGAAGCGACAAAATGTTGGGGTGAGCAAAAATTTATCAAGAGAGTGCAATATAGATTGGCTGAAGGCTGTGACTATGGTGACCTTAAGCCAGAACTCATTAAGAGGCCTCATAAGAATAGTGGGAGTGGCAGATGATACTCTTTCAGATGTACACTGATCTAAAGAAGATCTGACTTTGGAAAAAGCCATCCAAATCATCAGACAATCAAAAGTCCACCACCATTTTGTGTGACAAAGTTAAACCGTGGTATAGAGCAACCCCAACAATCCAGCTCATAAAGCAACATCAGGGCAAGGAATCTCCAGGGCAAGGAAAGCAATACCCAAACGAAATACAAAATGGTGGCACCAAAAGACTTCACAGGCGTGAGTAGTGTCCATCAATCACTGTACAGTGCTTTCACTGCAACCATCTGGGACACTTTGGAAAGATGTACAAGTCCAAAACCTCAAGATGTGTGGAGGATTCCAAATAAGACCATGAGATAGATGAGCCACACCTTGATGAAGTCCAACAATGCTTCTTGATAGAAATCAAGCCCCCCCCCGGATTCACATTTTGGAACTCTGACATATCTGTAAATGGTCACCATTATGAATTTCAAGTTAGACACAGGGGCCAGTGTGATGGTCCTATCAGGAACCGGGGCTAAAAGACCCCTGGCTATGGATGACAGACCCACAACTGTATGGTCCCGGAGGAATCCAACTGCCAGTCACGGGCATCATTCAAAAGCTGTTCCATAATGGCAATAAGCAAATAATCGAAATTCTGTATGTCATCTGCAATCAACCCTTTTATCTCCTGAGCAGAGAGGCCTGTGTTGCCCTCATCCTCCTCAAAATGGCAGAAGACATCAAAACAACCACTGTAGTCAACTACACTGAATTGGAGGCTCCCAGGAGGTCCACCAGTGCTGATGATCTCGACTGGGATGTCAGTTTGGAATTATCCTCACCGTTTGCAGAGGCAGTTATTCCAGCTCCTTTCCAAATGACAGAAAACACTCTTCTTCAGTCAAATCAGCCAAACCTCCTGATGGGCACCAACACAGTTAAAACAGAAGATACAGAAGAGAAGGAGCAGCAGCAGAAGGTTGGGCCCGAACTTCAGAGTCAAACAGTTGCTGCCACAGAACCAGGGAATCTACAGCAACAAAGCTGAAGCTTCAAGCTCACACGCAAAACATGAAGTCGACCCAGGAGCAGGAGAGAAGCAACCACCAGCTCAACAAGACAAAACTCAGGGAGGCACAAGTGCACATGAAGAAACAGAGAGCAACTTTAGAAGCCAAACTGCAGGTTGAGCTCAAGGATGAGGAACATAAAAACATGAATAAGGTAAATCTTCAACTTTCAAGAAGAACATGGTGGACCCCATTGAGAAAGAAAACCCGAATCCACTCTATGAATGAACGGAGAGAACATTCCCCCTGGAAGGAGAGGGTTAAGCCCATGATATCGGACCAAGGAGACAGATTGTCAACAAAGCAAAATATAACTCTAAGGAGCTCAAAAAGTGAACCAGATGTTGACACCCAAGTATGTGAAATACCAAGTACTAGAACTTCAACTCCAGACCAACAAGATCAGCCCAAAGCATTTGAGATTACCACTCCTCCAAACTTGAAAAGAATAAGATCTGGTAGAGTCATAAAGACTCCAGACCATCTGAATCTGTAAAGTCAGAGACTTGGAGGGAGAAGGGTTAGCATGTCAATATAATTGTAAATACATTTGGGTAAAGACTTGGAGGGCAGGTGTAATTTTAGGGTGTTTGGGACCGTAAAGGTTAATGTGGGACTGGGGAAACAGTATCGCTCACATTATGATGTAGAGAGTCACATGGGAGTAGTAGCGTGTAGTGGTGAGTCTGGTAGCAGTTGGCATGAAGATAGCACCTAGTCAGAACTCTATCTTGTATATAAGTATATAGTTATATATTATTAATAAACAGTTATTGTCATTCAAACAAGCCTCTGGACCTCTTCGTGAGCCAACATACAAGCTTACAACATTGTAATGTAGGAAACTTAGCAGCTAATTCGAACACGTGATAATGACCAGAAGATTTCTTTTTGATTTTTGTTTTATTCTTTCATGGGATGTGGGCATAGTCCTCAGTGGTGAGGCATTTATGTCTGTGTCCCTCTTCCTGTCCCCACCACATACTGCAAGCTTTGCTTTGCTGCAGTTAGTGTTAGCATGGTTTGTTTTTAGACTTGCACAAAGGTTTTCAAAAAAAAATTCACACATCATGGAATACAGTCAGGAGTATTTTTGCAAACTGCAGTTTGAACTGGTGCGTGTTTAGCAGAAAAAGGACATGGATCATCAGACTAAGCAATACACTCTGGACTATGTTTTGTATGTTTCCCATTCTGTGGAGAATCTAATTGCCTGGGCTTTCATCAAGAGGAAAAATCATCTCTTTATTATCACCATCTCATAGGCAGAAGTTGGCCATCTCCTTATTAAAACCTTCTCCAGTTCTCTAAATTATCACGTAAACCAGTTTTGAATGGATACTTTTTTTCCCCACCAGTTCCACCATCTAGCTATGAGAAAATCAGGTTCACTTGTACAGGCTCATACATTTCCTCTCCATCTTGAATAAAATTACCTCAAAATCTGAGATCCATGTGTCAAAAAGGGGAAGTAGTTTCAAGCTGAGCTCACTTTAATAGCATTGCATTGTTAGGTTTTTCTACAGTGCTGATAACCAACATTTCACTTAGACTGCAGGCTAATTTTCATCTGATTTACAAATAGCAGCAACCCTGTCCTCTCATAATAATGTCGAGACAAAATTGTTTCTTTAACAAGAACTATGAGAGTGATTGTCAACATTCTCCTGAAAAGGTTGCATTCTCAGAAGTCATTATTTTTCAAAGCTTCACATTCTCAAAAGTAGTTCGCCATGGAGAAAAATAAGTAATGTCCCATTTTTCAGTTAAACCCCCCTACTAGTACTAATGCATTAAGCAAATGAACGAATGAAAGAGTTCCTTACCTGTCACCAGCAGGATCTGGTCTGTGTTTCTTTGGGTGAACAATTTTAGCCTGTGGAGGTTTTGAGCAACAGCTAAAATGTGGTAGAACCTGATAGATGAGCTGTGCCGTTAGAAGTGAAGAAAGCAACCTATCTTACAGGGGTTACAGCCTGTGTTTGAATTCAATATGGGTATGCCGGAGGAGTTTGCGTGCGTTCCAGTATATTTTCTGCAATAACCACTTCCTCTAGATCTAAGACTAGAAACCCCAGCCACACGTTGTTCAAAGAACCTTTGGTATGCCTTTATTGAAGGCAAAGAGCATCTTGCATGTTCCCACGCATAGAGACACCCACGCACTCACTCACTATCATGTAAATCAACTGCGCTACGGACTAATGCATCCTGGAATGCTATGAATATCCCAGATAAGAAATGGTATTTCAGATGTAACACTAGTAGAGCTTCACGCGCAGTCCCCTTCTTCTGTTAGAGCTCACCCCTTGTTTCTGAGCATGCTATATGTAAAATTATAGAATCTCAAATGCACAAAGTTGCTTTCATGCAATTCAAAAAAAGAAAGCTAACCCCTCAGTCTTTGAAGTTTTGGAAAGAAAAAGGTATCTGAAAAGTAATTCCAATTCAAAGGAATCTTAAATAAATTAAAATTATGGACAACTGCCTAATCTCCCCATGTGACACAGCGGTGTAGCACTGAATGTAAATGCTCAATTTCCTAATTTTTCCTAAGACAAACTGTTTCAGGTAACAGCGTTAACAGCAAGACCAGCATTTATTGTTGAACAGATAAAGTGGGCTTATCAGCCCAAGCCTGAATGTTGTCCAGGTCTTGCTGAATCTAGGCACGGACTGCATCAGTATCTGAGGAGTTGCAAATGAAGCTGAACACTCTGCGATCATCAACGAACTGCCCTATTTCTGACCTTATGACGGAGGGAAGGTCATTGACGGAGTAGCTGAAGATTGTTGGGCCTAGGTCGCTGCCTTGAAAAAATCCTGCAGTGATGCCCTGGGGCTGAGATGATTGGTCTCCAACAAAACACAACCATTTTCCTTTGTGCTGGATATAACTTCAACCAAAGGAGAATTATGGCCCCGATTCCCATTGACTTCAGTTTTACTAGGGATCCTTGACGCCACACTCAGTCAAATGCTGCCATGATATCAAGTGTAGTCACACTCACATCACCTCTAGAATTCAACTCTTTTGTCCATGTTTGGATGAAGGTCTGGAGCTGAGTGGCCCTGGTGGAACCAAGCTGAGCATCAGTGAGCAGGTTATTGGTGAGTAAATGTCCCTTGATAGCACTGTGGACAAGACTTTCCATCACTTTGCTGATAATTGAGAGTAGACTGATAGGGCGATAATTAGCCAGATTGGATTTATCCTGCTTTTTGTTGATAGGATATAACTGGGATACTTTCCACTTTTATAAAAGCAAAAAGCTAAAAGCTACTGCGGATGCTGGAAATCCAAAACAAAAACAGAATTACCTGGAAAAACTCAGCAGGTCTGGCAGCATCGGTGGAGAAGAAATCAGTTAACCCTGAAGGGTCGTGAAGGCTCGAAATGTTAACTGATTTCTTCTCCACCGATGCTGCCAGACCTGCTGAGTTTTTCCAGGTAATTCTGTTTTTGTTTTATACTTTCCACTTTGTTGGGCAGATGCCAATGTTGTAACTGTACTGGAACAGCTTGGAATTGGGTAGATGCCAGATCCTGATCATCTGTAATAGTTTAACTCACTTTATCTTTTAACTACCTCAGCTGTTCTTTGACTTCTCTTTTGTTATTAATGCTTGTTTTTGTCCTTTGCTACCCTTAGTGATTTTTTTCCTTTACTTATTTTTCTTTTTAGGTATCCTCAGTTACCCTTTGTGAATCTCACTCCACTCTTTTCGTTTTCTTGTATTTTTGCTTATTTTTCATGCTCCTTTTAACATTGTTAATCCAACATTATCTAGGCCTTGCTCTTAATTATTGTCAAAAGCAGAATACACTTGCTTTCAGTCTGCACCCTTCTGTAGTTTGCATTTTCTTGTATTCTCTTAGGCTGCAGTTATTTTACAACGTTTACATTAATGCAAGGTTCCTTTAGGTGCATGTTGGTCCTGCTCCCATTGAAACTGAATCCAAAACCAGTCTGTGTGAGATTACATCCAATAGGTGGTCTAATAGCTAGAAAGGGGTGTGAAGTATTTCCAATCTATTAACAGCTAATAATTTCAGTTCGATGACTGAGCTTGCTCAGACTTGATTTAAGAAGTGTTTATGTTAAAACATAATTGTGCATTCACCCCTATCTAGTTTGACCTCATTTGTGCTTCTGATGTACAAAGAAGAGAGAGAATTATGTTGTGTATCATGTATAGCATATTATCTTTATATCAAAACATAAATTATCTTGGATCTGGCTCCAACCAAGAGCATCATAAATGAAGCTCTTGAATTTGATCAAATTGTTATAAGCAGTGAAAATTCATTCCTGCTTTTCCAAACTGTTCCTCACTTTGAAGACAGCAGACAGTAACGCGTTGAACAGGTAACAATATAAATTAGGACATGGCAGTTGGTATTGTGTCTTCTTGGGGCTGATTTTAAAATCTTTGGTTTCTGGTTTTCTTAAAAAAAAACTCTTATAGAGTGTCGTGATCTGATCAAAGTGTTGTTTTTGGCACAAGCTCAGTTCCTTAAACCTACTCTTATCTGTCAAACACAGAAAACATTTGTCCTCCATTTGTGTGTACTTGCACACTTCCATGAAGCAATGCTTTAAATTTGAGGATCTGTTTAACTTCCCTTTCATGACACCCGAGATTGGGGTCCAAGTGTTATGAGGTCGTCAAAGACTTGAGATTCATGGGGGCACATCAAGTGTCCTTCATGGCAATACGTTAAAAAAAAGGAAGAAGATCTTTTCTCAACATCAAGCTGGTTTCTGCGTAACTGCACAAAGTCGTCTGACTGACTGTGTGGTCTGCAAAGGAAAGGAACACACTTTCTGTGGTGTTTTGGAGATATCATCTGCTAACAACGAAAATCCTGTGGTGACTGCATTTCGAAATGCAACTATTCATCCATCTGCTCAGTAGATACAACTCAGCATAACCAGTGGGGGCTCCTAAAAGTCAGGGTTGGGTCATTCTCCTCCTGCTGCACTTTTTGTCTTTTGCAGTCCTAATGTCACTGTTCCATCTGTAACGTAAAATGAGGAAATAACATTCTGCTCCTCTGGCTCACTCCGATTGATTAAATTTTGTACGTGTGCATCAGGCAGTGTAATAAGGGGATGCTGTTAAAGGAAAGACCTTTCATATGATTGACTGTAGTAATTACTCCTGCCCAGATTGAGAGATTATTCTATTTCCATTCTGTTGCAGCTACAAATTTGCTACTTATTCCTGTTTAAGCCATGTTTTCACCTTTCTCAAACCAGTGCATCACCCTTCAACTATGTTCCCCTGGCACCCACTACACCCCCCGCCCCTGCCATTCATGCCTAAGTCCTACCCAGCAATACCCTAATGAGCTGAGTGCTGTGATTTCCAGTAGGGTTAGCGACTGAGCCATTAGGCAGGTGGAAGTATGCTGTTGAACTTTGGGACTTGGATTTTCAGAGTATCAATTCCTACAAAATAGGGCTGCACCACAGAAACTTCCACGCAATAAGTTATTTTAAGATGTCCAGAAGCTCCTCAAATGCAGGCGCTATACTCGAGAATTGGAAGGTGTCTTATGTAACCACAATTTTCAAAAAAGTAATCAGATATTAATTAACAAATTACAAACCAGTTGAACTATCATCAGTGGTGAACGCTCCTCTAATCGATGTTCATTTAAAAAAAGCACAGAGGCCGTAGGGAACAGGTGCTCTCTTTAGAAGCACTTACTTCTGTCTCACAGGTAATTGAAATTCTTTGAGGAGGTAGCTAGTGATGGCCCTCAAATTCTTCTGGTAAGAAGCATATCTGATGAACAAATGGCTCAGCAAATTGCTTTGGCCCTGTACAAAATGCTTTAAAGTCTACTTGTTCAATTTCTGGAACCTGGCTCCCTTGGGAGCAAGATTAGCAAAAGTACCATCCAGGTCAAATGTTTCTTGATGGCGTTTGCCTGATCTGATGCAATGACTTACTTCAGGACATTTGGCCCTTGCATTGATATTTTGCTTTCTGTTGTGCGTCATATCTCATTGGGCCCGATTTATGGGTGTTGCCTCTAATATGCAGCTATACCTCAGGAGAAGGTAGACTACTTGTAGTTTGTGTTCATTCTGCTGCTGTGCCTTGGGTTTCATTGGATCTTATTTGCAGATTAGCTCCGCAGCAGACAGCCCCTTTTACATCAGGACTCATAATATCTGCTTTTCCCTGGGGCACTTCACACCTTTTAATGAATATCAACCGACATAAATACAGCTAACTGCGTTCCTGTCAGGGCCCTCAGATCTACCTCACATTCATTACCAAGTATGTAAGGGAAACTAATTATTTTAATTAACTTGCTCCCTGTGAAATTTCTTCTGGCACGTATCGTTTATAGAATTCATTTGTGGGGTGAGGACATCACTGGAGAGACCAGCATTTACTTCCTATCTCTAATTGCCCCTGAAAAAGTGGTAGTGAGCCACCTTCTTGAACCCCTGCAGTCCTTGTGATGAAGGTATTCCCAGATTGCTAGGGAGTTCCAGGAATTTGAACCAATGCCAATGAAGAAATGGCAATATAGTTCCAAGTCAGCTAGTGTGCAACTTGGAGGGGATATTGCACATGATGGGAACCTGATTTTGAGATTCTTAATCAATTAGTAGGTGAATAGTGTCCATAAATAAATTAATTGCCTTCTGGAATTAATGTTGCCCATTAATTTTGACTGTAACATTGCTTTGCTTGCCGCTCACCCTATCACTGCTCCCTTTGACCCTTTTCTTGCTTCTATACCATAAATTAATTGTGATGAATAAATTATGTTCCCCTCAACTTCCAATTTAATAAATTGGTAACAACTAATAATTAAGTTCCTCTGAGCGCCCGACTAAATGGATTAATAGCAACCTGTAAATTAAGTTCTACAATAAATTATTTCTTAAGCACTGATAATTAATAAAGACTGTTAAGTAAGGTTACATCCCAAATTAATATGCCTGATCCCTTATTTGTAATGGCTTGGTGAGCTTGCATCAAGCACGAGAACTGAAATATTGCATAAATATTAAACTTGCAGGGTATTCAGATTTATTCTTTGGGGAAAGGATAGTGTAATTCTTTTCTTGAAAAGATTGCCTGAGAGACTCCACACCGAATTAATGGAAGGAGAAACCAGAACCAGGAGCAGGTGATCAAGGAGGCCATTGAGTTCTCTTGTTCATAGCACCGGGCTTGCTGCTTGTTGTTTCTTAACACTGATGCATCATTAATATAGGCATATTAATAAAGAAGACTGCGAGAACATGAGATGTGGATATTGTGACTTTTACTGTATACTTTGTACCAGCTTTTCCTTGTCCTGTCTGGTTGTGTACTTCAGCCAAGCGTGTAGATTATTTTTTCTTGAAAGACTTCGCATTTATATAGCAACTGTCTCAACCACAGGACCTCCCAAAGCTCTTTACAGCTAATGAAGTGCAATTGAAGCATTGTAATGTAGGAAACAAGGCAGCCAATTTGCACACAGCAAGCTCCCACCAACAGCAAAGTGATAATGATCACATGGTGTGTTTTAGTGACATTGATTTGAAGGATAAATGTTGGCCAGGATAGTTGGGATAACTCCACTGCTCTTCTTTGAATAATACCATGGGACCTTTTATATCCAGCAGAGAGAGTAGACGGGCTTCAATTAAATCAAGGGCTAGATAGGATAGAAATGTCCCAGAATATTTTTCAAGCTAGAAATTTGGACATATTAGACATTAGACTAAGGACTTATCATCAGATTCAGTATTGAGATTCATTAGAAGTGTCTTCTGAAAAGTAAGAACCCCTCTGTTTCCAGAAACCCAAGTGTTGCTGAAGTTAAAATTTCCCTCCTACTTTCTCCTCCTAAATCTCCTGAACATGGACATTCAAGCTAGGGTATGAATGGAGGTAGACAACTAGTACCTCATTGAAGTAGCTATTCTTCATTTATGTTGCTGAACAATGAGTTAATCAAAGAAGGCAAAGTAATGACCATCCATGAATGTACACTTCCATCAAAGGGCTGTTGGCTAGCAACTAGGAGAGAGGACTCTGACCAATCTTTCTGCTTTCTGACCCAAGCACATGTTGAGAGCTGCAGTGTTTCCATTACTGTCCTGGCTAACTGAGCATAAGCTAGAGACCAACCAGGAGACACAGCAATATAACCACCCCATATCATTGAGAAAAACTGAGGGTACAATTTCAGTGGCCCACAAAGCTGAGGCTGGGGTTGTTGGATCTGAATTGCTCTAATTAAGAAAATAGATGACTATAATTCTAGGCTTTGTGTGACCTGTATAGATCACAATATGATAGCAATGGATTTTGCTTTGTGCTTATTGTTTGGGAGACAATATTGCAGAAAGTGTAGCTGTGTATAACAATGTAGAAGGAGGGTTTTAGGTTGCGCATCTAGTTTGGTAAGGCTGTTGCTATTATGATGTCTCCAGCTTTGCATGCTAAAACAAGGGGTCATTTCCTTCCATCTTGAGCCAAGATAGAAGAGTATGAACAAATATAAATATAAATGAAACCTAAGATGGTGCACAGGCAGCCTATGATAAAGATATAGTAGGTGAATTCTCAATCTGGGTTTATCCGTAGTTTAATTGTTAAAGCGCATTCACTAAAATGCAGTCAAATTTTAAAGAGTATTCATGAGGTGATATGCACCACATGATTATGGCATCATAATTATGACTAGTGTCCCCATACTACATAACCTATATATTTTTCTTGGTGCCTTTATGATTCTATTTGTATTTAGAGAAACAGAGTTAACGTTTCGAGTCTGTATGATCCTTCTTCAAGAACTCTGAAGAAGGGTCATACGGACTCTAAACGTTAACTCTGTTTCTCTATCCACAGATGCTGCCAGACCTGCTGGGTTTTTCCAGCATTTTCTGTTTTTGTTTCAGATTTCCAGCATCCGTAGCATTTTGCTTTTATCTATTTGTATTCAGTTGTGTCCAGCACACCATTTGAACTTCTCAACAAAAAGGGCTGAGCCTTTGCTTGGCTTGAGTTGTTGTGCGGGTAGTGTAGACCCATTGCATGTAGATTAAACAGACAGGCTACATAATTCGGGTCTACACTATCACTGGTGCCAATCCACGGAAGGTCTGTACTCTAAGAATGTTGGCCAGAAAGCCTCTAGCTACTCTGGCACAGAGAACCTGCTGGCATGTTTTGTGTGTGCCATAAACGTTCAAAGTGGATACATTGTGACATCAAACAGCCTATAATGTTCATTTGGAGCATGACTTGCTACTTTGGACTGTGCAGCCCCACTTAATGGGCTCAGAAGTTCAGAGCTGGACGTGAATTCAGCTTTAGAAGCCCTCCCCCAACCCCCCGCCCCCATGAGCATTATTTTAAAAGTTATTTAAAGGGTCAACCATCCATCTTCTAGATGAGGTGCCTTTGACTTACTTTTGCTGGTGCATTAGGAGTTAGTGTGAATACTGTATTCTATGTTATTGGAGGAGTTTTGCAAACCTTTTGGGATTTTCAAGGGAGTGGTGCTGAATTTTGACAAGGAGGTCAGAGGAGTTAGTTGGTTTGTCAAGAGAAAGCCTGCTTCAGTAATGGGGTCTATATTTGCAGTTCCTCTCGGATTGTAGCAGGGCTTGGAAATCTAGCCCAGGGCAGCAGAGTGGGAAAGCAGTGTACAGAGGGACGAGAGGAGCTCTCAATAGAAGAACCTGCCTACCCACCAAGGGGCTTTAGGGAGCATTTCAACCCCACTTCGGCCAGGAGCAGTGTCCGAGTTGTCTGTGTTTCACTAAGGGGCTGCTCACTGAACTATGCCACTTCTTTCAACCCGACCTGCGCAACAAATATGGTGCTACCTGTGATGGTCAAGGTCAGCATTGCCCTTCTGTGCCGTGCAAAAGCAAGTAGCACAGGTAACATCTCACAGTTCATTGCCCATCCCTGCATCAGGAAGGTCTCAAAGACCCTGCATATAGGAGAGGGGACTTCATTGTCTTCTCACTGACTGGAGAGAAGCAGGAGGTGAGTAGGCAAAGTGTTTTCCAGACTGCTGGGATTCCCAATGGCTCAGAGTGCATTTGACTCCACACCCGTGGCTCTGTGGGCACCACTTAACAGGGAAATGTTCCATAACCACAGGGGCTACCACTCTATGAACGTCACATTCGTATGCAACCATGCACAGAAGATGCTCTCAGCAAATGCACACTGACTGGCAGCAGCCATGACGCAACATCTTACACCAGTCAGCAGTGCCCACCACAAAGAAGCAGAGGCTACCTGCTGAGGGGGCAAAGGATACCTATTCTACAGCTAGATAATGATTCCCCTCTGGCACACAACCATGCAAGAACAAAGTGGCTATAATAGAGCAATGGAGCAACCAGGAATGTGGTTGGGCAAGCCATTGGCACAATGAAGCAATGGTTATACTGCCTGCTCTGCTCAGGGATAGCCTTCAGCATTCACCGGAGTGTGTCTCCATGTTTGTGGTGATCTGCTGCATCCTCAGTAACCTTGCTATCATGGGGTGCAGCCCTTGCCACCAGGTCTATGGAGGCCACCTTGGATGGAGGAGCAGGAGGAAGGGATTAGGTATCCAGGACCCCTTTGCTCTGAACAAGCTGTCCATAAGCAGATACTCAGGCTCCTGTTCCCTTGAGGTGTCCTCAACACATCATAATTGCTCCATAATCCCTCACCTTTCAATCCAGCTGCAGCACATCATCACAGTGTCCTCTTTGCCCAAATGCTGAAATAAAAAGCAGAACAACCTTATCAAACAACACTTTGAATAGTGCATACACAAATGAACTACTCGACCCTGTGCATTCTCTTAAACAAAGAAAAGTACAGCACAGGAACAGGCCCTTTGGCCCTCCAAGCCTGCACCGATCATATTGCCCGTCAACTAAAACATTTTGTACTTCCGGGGTCCGTATCCCTCTATTCCCATCCTATTCATGTATTTGTCAAGCTGCCTCTTAAACACCACTATCGTACCTACTTCCACCACCTCCTCTGGCAGCGAATTCCAGACACTCACTACCCAACCCTATTGGTGATTTTACCCCAGTGGTGGAAGGCTGCTGACTTTCACGGGGGGGGAGACTGCAGGTGGCCTTGCGGGACAATGTCGAGCAGCAACTGAGTCTTGTGGGCCCAGCTTCGGACTGTATCATCCCATCATAGGCATTTGCAATCTTGGCGAGCTGGCTGAGAGGCAACAGCAAAGGCACTAGCAGAGTGGCAATGATGAGAGCAGGATAACGCTGTCATCCTGAGAGAGGACAGTGGGCTCATGCTCCATGTAGCCGCTTCCACTGGTCGGTGCCTCAGCAATCCTAGTAGTGTGCCAGAGCAAATTGCTGGAATTCTGTGAGAGGTTCCATCTCCCTTTCAGCAGTGATACCTGTCACTTGATGGCAACAGTCTCAACCCGCATAGCACTGAGCTGGGCTTGCATGGCAACAAGTAATGGATCTCAGAGCCTCAGTCTGAGCTTCCACTGCAGGGTCTGATATTGGGTGGCTGCCGCCTATGCTCCAAAGGAAGCTGAGACCTCTGACAGTGCGTCACTCCCTCAGTACTTCACTGGAGTGTCAACCTAGACTGTAATGCTTAAGTCTCTGGGGTGAGGGTCAACCCACAACCTCCTGACTCAAGTGACACTGCTACCAACTGAGCCACAGCTGACAGGTGACAGTACTGATTCATAAAATGTCTGGTGTGGCTCTCTCCCTTCACACTGAGGGTGCAGTGGTCATCAAAGTGGAAAATCTGCATCGTGGACAATGTTCTCAATGACACCCGAATGCAATAGACTTGGTCATGGCAGCCCATAATGTGCCCTCTCCGCCGGAGATGCAGGTGTGACTGTCTGCCACCGATTTTCTGTTGCGCCCTGCAGTTGTGGGCAACCTTGTCTGGCGAGGGAAAGAAAGGATATCAGTGAGTGTATTAACATGAGTTTGGGTAAATTGATCATCTTAGCTGAATAATGGAAGAGCATGGAAACCGTTAGAGTTGGTTGTGAGCCTGGCAGTATTGGTAAATAGATGAGGGTGTGGTGGTGCATCTGAATGTTGGGCATGAATCCTGATTGCTGATGGTTGAGTAATGGGGTTGTGGCGTATTGAGCAGTGTGAGATGATGGTGGTGCATTGGCAGGAGATATCATTATTGACCTTAGCCACACATATGAGGTCATTGAACTTCTTGTGGTACTGCCGCCAGGTCTTCATGGCCATAGAATCGTAGAATGGTTAAAGAACAGAAGGATGCCATTTGGCCCATCGTGTCCATGCTGGCTCTGCAAGAGGGGCTCAGCTAGTCCCATTTCCTTGCCCTTTGCATGTAGTACTGCAAGATTAGTCTCTTCAGGTGTCGATCCAATTCCCTTTTGAAAGCCATGATTGAAATTGCCTCAGGCCCGACTCTAGGACCCTGGCTGTCATCTCCCATTCCCTTGTGCTTTGAGAGCCTAATGGCTTTTTTCTCAGTTTAACATTTCTTTTGATCTTGGTCTGTTTCTTCATCTCTCAAAAATGAGTGGAGTGCTGTCATTTCCCTTTACTCCCTTGTTACCTTTGCCCTTTGGTCTACCTCGGCTTGGTCCATGATCCCTTTACTGCAGATCCCTCTGTCAAACTGCTTCCAAACTCACATTTCCTACCACACCCTTCAGTGAATTGAAATTCCTTGCCTCAATCCTCCTCCTTGGCATTTATTTTTAACACCCTTTGTTGACATAATCCTTTTTGTTTGTTCTGTTCTTCCGTGGGATGCACACATCACTGGCAAGGCCAGCATTTGTTGCCCACTCTAATTGCCCTTGAACTGAGTGGCTTGCTAGGCCAGTTCAGAGGGCTGTTAAGAGTCAATCACATTGTTGTGGATCTGAGGTCACATTTAAGGATGGAAGATTTCCTTCCTTAAAGGCCATTTCATGGTCACCATTATTGAGACTACTTTTAAATTCCAAGTTTATTAATTAATTGAATTTAAATTCCACCAGTTGCCGTGGTGGGATTTGAACCCATGCCCCCAGAGGATTAGCCTGGTTCTCCAGATCGCTAGTCTAGTGACAATACCACTACCACCATCTCCCTGCATGCTCACTGTTTACATCAACATCTTCCTGTACCTTACTTTCATGCTGTGCTTTTCTCCTAATGTCCTCTTGGGCTTTTTCATTCTTTTGCATATTTAAAGCAATTCTGAGTCTCAACCCCAATTTCAATAGGTTATCAGCCTTGCTAAGCTCTTGCCACGCACCCACCCCCACTCCAACATAATTACAAGTGTAAGGGTATTACTCATGAGGCATGTTGAATAATTTTTATGTCTGAGTTCCTGTCATAAATAATTTTCATTGCTAAAACATTTACCCCATGGCTTTACTCTGTGGGTTGTAAATACACTAACAGCAACAGATTTAACTCATGTTCTGTCTCTTACTAACTGCCTTGCATTAATCAATAAATTCTGGATGCAATGTCTCACCTTTCTGCCATCAGCTGGTGAGATTAGCAAACGCAATGGATCTTGTCACAATTTATACGTTTGATTAATGGGTCCTTTAATTACAGGAGAAAAGCACTTTTTTTTTTGTTTTTCCTTTCAGTAGCACATAAACTGTTTTCAGACTCCCTTTCCTGTAAATGAATTAAATCCCCCTTGGTAATATCCCACTGGGCACAGGTTGCAGCAAGGGAGTTGATCTCTCATCATCCTACTGAGAGCTGTGGGTGTGTACAGGGAGAAGGCCAGTCTTGACATCTACAGGGCTCCGATAAAAGAAAATCGATCTCAAATGGGTTATAATCTTGATGTTAATTACTGCGTGGCTGAGAATTATCCAGAGATTCCCTCTCCTATGAAACCTGAAGGACAAAAAGTCTTTAAATGGTGGAGTTCAGATGTTTGATCAAGTTCAGAAGTATAGGAACGGACTGGACAGTTCTTGAAAAGAAATGGCAGCAGGCGAGGTGCCCAAGGAGATGAATTAAAAGACCCAGAAGCAAAGAAGTTATAGAAGGAGAAAGAAAAGACTGGGAATGCTCAGCAGGTCAAGCAGGATTTATGGAGAGAACTGATTAATTAACATTTCAGTTGTGGCCCCTTACACAACTGGAAGGTGTTACAGGTAAACAGCAATGAGAAAGAAGAAGATTAAGAGAAAATTTGCACGCACACATAATGTGAGAAAGGAATAGCAAACCTGCATTATTGTTTGTGAGCATCTTTTTCCTCCTTCCTTTTCAAATGCTGCTCATTTGTAAAGTCCTCAGGTTCTGATGGATCCACACTTGAAATATTAACTCTTTACAGATGCTGCCTGACCTGTTTGCTGATTGTTTCCAAAATTTACTAATTTTTTTCATATTTTAGTTATAGAGAGAATTCAGGCAACCATGGAATATCAGTATGGAAAGGGGAAATCCAGACTGGAACTGGATAAAGCAGTAGGCAGCAGAACTGGGAGGAGGCCTCGTGCCAACAGATACCATGTAGGTAAGGTCAGAGTTCACCAAGGCTCAGAAAGAATGCATTAGAGCTGCACTGGGAGCGAAAGAAATTGGAGAGGGCTTGAAGGGTTTACAGGGCAAGAGCCTAAAGGGAGCAATTAAGTGAACATAGTTGAGTCAGGTTACTGTACACTGTCTCAACTTTATTTGCTATGGTCAATAAGATGGTCAATATGGCATAAGAGTTCCTGTGAATTAATTAGTTCATATATTTCATTCAGATGTTAAGGTAATTTTAAATTGGATATTGATAATTATTGTCATTATTCAGTCAGCATTTCATTATTTTTTGTGTTGGGTCAAACAACTCAAATTGATTAACTTGTCTACAGTAATTTATTGGGAACCAGTCAGTATTTATTAATTACACCCTACACTGGCTTACAACCAATTGGATAGCATTAATTACTTCATATATTTGTCTATTAGCTGGAGGATATTGATTTATTTAGCAACATACATCAGTTGATTATCCACTGATAACCCATCCATAGCAGCCCATTGATAAATTGTGATTAGAAACCTTCCCTCCGCTCACTGCCCTCGCTTCAGGAATCTGTGAGTAAATGCATTTATATAGAAACATAGGGCAGAATCTTCTGGTCGGTGTGCGGGGGTGGGCCCCGCACGCCGATGCGTAAAATGACGTGCGGTGACATCGGGATGTGACCCAACGTCACCGCGCGTCATTCCGATTTTCAGTTCGGCGGGCGTGCACCGGAGTCGGCTGCACACCCGCCGAACTGTCAAAAGCCTATTAAGGCCATTTATCAACTAATTAAACTGATTGTCTGGGCTGCCCGTCCAACCTTAAGGTTGGTGGGCAGGCAAAATGCCCAGGCGGCCTTTGCATTCCTCATGAAACCTCATCCACGGGCGGGATGAGGTTTCATGAAGGATTTATAAATTAAATAAAATTTTTCATTAAAATTCATTGACATGTCTCAGCTCTTCTGACACTGTCACATGAGGGAATATGTCTGAATAATTTTTTCTATTCTTTTTTTCAAGTTTTCATGATGAAATTAATCTCCCTGAGACAGCACCATGCCTCAGGGAGATTTCTGCACTCTTTCGCGTGCATGCGTGAAAGAGCGCAGGCCCCAACTCTCCCTCCTCCCCCCCCCCGCCCGCACAGGTAGCGCTGAGCGCTTCCGGGTACGCGTCACGCTGGGCAGGCCTTAATTGGCCTACCCACGTAAAATGGCGGCGCACAGCTGATCGCGGGCAGCGATTGGCTGCCCGCCCACCTGCTCCCGCCCACCCCGCCCGACGGGGAGAAAATTCTCCCCAGTAGAAACTAGGAGCAGGAGTAGGTCATTCTGCTGTTCACGCCTGCTCTGCCATTCAATACAATCATGGCTGATCCTCTTATCTCAACGCCATAGTCCTGCTTTCTCTCCATACCACTTGCTGCGAGAGTAAGTGCCTGGTTGCCTGGCAGTTGTGTCAGGTATCCTGCAGAGAAGCCACACAGGGTTCCCATTGGTTTTCGATGGGTGAGACCCCGATCGCACTCATTAAATTCCACCCAGAATAGCGAAACCCAAGAGCACAAAACGTAAGCAAAGAACCTGAGGTGGGAGGCAGGAATTGCAGGGCCTACATTCTAAAGTCAAGATATACAGCCACAAAAAAATTATGAAATACAGTCAAAATAATTACCGGAGTAGATTTTCTTCCGCTCCATGGATCAAGTCCTTATTCTAAAATTCTCATCACCTTCCATGTGCTCAAGCGAAAACCGCGATGAGGTTTTGTGATATGGGCTTCTGCTCAACAAGCTCTTGCACTTAAATGCTGAAGCAGAAAAATTCACAATATCTAGTTGGATTGGGAAAGGAGATACAACCAGAGTGGGAAAAGCAGTACAACATGCATGCAGATACTGATTATAAAGACCACAAAAAGAACCTGGGAATGGCAGGCCACAAAATTGGCTTTGGACACTTGTAATGGTGCCTAGTCTCACAGTGACCGTGAAATGTAGTCAGAGAAATAGTTGTCTTTCAACACTTATCAGGCCAGAATTAGCTGAAAAAAATACTGCCTCGATGTGTGAACAATGCGCAATGTTATTAATGTGTAAATTGACCAGGAATTTGTAGTGAGGAAGAGATGCTTCCCGAATTGCAAAAATTGCTGGATGATTTTCACATGGTTAGTCTCATGAGAATGGCAGCTTTCCTCCAATCTCCCCATCAGTTTTAAGAAGTAGCTGCATTTGCACATTAATTGCCTAGTAAACTCAGTCAACTCAGTCTGGTAATTAATAATATAAGTACCCTATTAATGATGTAATAAATGTTAATGACTGTCAATCAACCTCTCTGGCCCAGAAAATGTACAACTTAAACTTTGGAGTCTCATTCTCTCAGAAAATTAATTGTTGGAGATTTTGAAAATATCAAATTTTAAACTTTGCATTTTTTCTTGTTTTTCCTTTCTTGCCTTTTATTCTCTCTCAATTTAATCATTCCATTTCTTTATTTATTCCATGTATTCTTTGTTCCATTTCTCTTTCTGTACCTAATTTGACATTGACTTACCTGCTCTAATTCAACTTCCTGCTCAGTCCATTGCTTACTTCCCAATCCTTAAATCTCAATAAGTTAATAATTAAGGAGAGATACACTTTTGTACTGCCAGGTCTCAAATGCCCTGTTACCTCACTGCACCATATTCTGCTCACACTTCCAAAAACTTACAGGGTTTGGGCTGAAGGATCCAGGAAAAAGTCTAACAAATTCTAGCCAATCATTTGACAACTTTTTGATAAAACGTGTGGGAACGAGTTACAAGCTGTGAACATTGAGCACTCCATTTTCTTTAATGAGGTCCATAAAGCAATACATTTTCTTAAGATACAAGTCATTGCTGTGTGCCAAAAGTTGTAGAAGTAATCAAGAAAGTGTGGGGAAAAAAAAACAATTGTTCATTTGTTAAGTTAAAGGAGCTTGGCTAATATTGGTTCGGCTGAGAGAATGAGCATATCAACCTGTTTTGTATTCTGGCTATGATTTGAAAGGCAAGAGTGAAACCAAATAATGGCAGTCTCATTGAGCTGGGCAATGACATTAGATACCCTGACACCGTAAATTCTGCCCAATTGATGTTTGTAGGAACTTATTTTGTGCAAAATTTGTTGACGTGTTCACAACAGTATCGACACTTCGAAAAGTACTTTAATGTCTGTGAGGTCTTTTCAATGTGAAAGGTGCTATATAAATACAAGTTCTTTCTTCACATGTCCCCAATCATTTTCTCTCCAGGGCTTGATCCATCCTGTGGTTTCCCTTTAATCCAACCTACCTGTGATCGCCTCTTTCCAGTCCTTTTCAAAGGTTTGCTGCTTTCTAATAAATCTACTTTCCATTTATCCAATAAATGAATCTTGTATTGTGATTGCATCTTCAAAGACCACTCAGTTAAAAAAAAATCTGAATCATGAATTTATTCCCTAATGAGTGAATGCATTCTGCCTGATATATAACCTGTCTGTGTAATAAATTACTTCCTTTAAGTGCTTCTTTAAAATTGACCAACAAATAACTTTCTGCTCCATGTAGGCATAATTATGAATTGATTATAAACATTCTCTTCATCCACCTTTCTCTCTATTCTCTCAGCTGCTGCATTCCGTTTATGTATGATCACTACACTTCTCTGTCTCCTATCTAGTTGTTTTACCTCCTCTCTTTTAACCTCTGTCTTGGAGCTCAACAACACTCATCCCTCCTTAGTCCCATTGAATATCTTGTTTTTCTTTAAAAACCTGGCCATGTCCTCTTTCTACTCCTCCAGTCTCTTTTTATTCCATGTGCTTATTTATCTTTGCTATTTCTCCATGCTCATTTCTGCCCTGAATCATTGAGACTGTCAATCACAACTGGATGGTGGCAAAACCAATTATTCTGCTTTCACTTTTGTATTTTCCCTGTTCTTAGTTATCTATTCCCTCTCAATTAAAATTGTCTTGCTGTGCATTTTCACTCATGTACGTGACATATTTGGGCCTTGTCTCCTGAATGTTACAGCTAGAGCGCACATCTTATCATTGTAACACAGAAAGCGCTCTGCTCAGAAGTTTGTACTATTAAGAGGCTGCAGAATACGTAACATCAAACAAATATGATGGGGCACCCTCATGTATGTGAGAATAAAATCATCGTATTGTCTTTTGTAGCTCTGCATTTATGCAATGAGCTGTCTCACAAGATTCTATGTGCCAATAAATAAACAACATATATCCCACTAGTGTCCCTCCATTTTTATACTCTGTTCTCAAGATATAACATAAAACAGGAGTAGGCCATACAGCCCTTTGAACTTGCTCTGTCATTCAATGAGGACATGGCTTAACTTCTACCTCATCTGCACTTGCCCCATTGAGTCTATGGCCAGAATTTTCTTGCCCTGATGGCATTGGGTGTCATGGTGGCCGGAGGGGGTACAATTTCACACCATCGTGAAACCAACTGGCGATCGTCCGCTCCATCCATCAATGGCGGGCCGTGTTTCCCACCTCTGCATATTGGGGAACTCATTTCAATACTTTAGCATCTCATTATAAGTGCTACTTGCCGGAATCACCCGCCCATGTCAAATTTACGGTGTGGCTCCAGAACGGCGCGCTTCATGACTGCCTTTAAAAGGTGTGCACCTGGCGGCCTGAACTTAGAGTGGAACTCGGAGGCGAGTGCGCACAATCTTGCACAGCGCTTGCGAGCTTCACCCATAGGACACCAAGGAAGAGTCGTCACAGACTCGTGGAGGCCACAGGCAAGTCGTTTTTTCCTGGCTGGCTTTCAGTTCGGTGCCGGGGCAAGGGCTGCGGCGGGGGTCAGGCTGGGTGAGGGTGTTGTGGGGGAGGGAGGGCATGTGCAATAGCACAGACTGGAGGAAGTACTCGAGCACATGCCCAGGGGGAGGGGCGGAGGTGAGGGAAGCAGCCACGCACTTGGAAAAGCTTGTCAAAAGTGAGCATTCTTCTGCAGCTAAGACCTGCAGCTCCATTGACATGTTCGGAGTCTGGCCTCTGAAGCTATTCTGCCCACTCAAGCAATGGAAAAGCATGAAAGTGCCTGGCTCCTAGACCCCCTTGGCTGCTTCCCACACGTGCCTGCAAAAGCATGGCGAGATAATTAGTGCATGGCAGGGGATTGCGGAACAGGGAACTCAATCTCAGCATGGTTGTCTGATGGATGTTGCACTGCTGGATCCTCAGTTGGTCAAGCACCACCAACTTCACTGTCAGCACAGGAATGGTTCAGACTGTTGCTGACCAGCTGGATGACTCTATTTTCAAAGTCCATGAGGACCCTGATGTCGAGCATTCCTCCACCAGTCTGCGACCTCTCCCTTTTGTTGTGTTCCAGCTTGTCCTGCATGAAGACAATGGGGAGAGTGTAAGCAGGACCCTGCCAGGCCAGATCAGAAGGATGCCTGGCATGTGTGGGTGGGGAATAGTGCCATGGATGAGATGAGGACACAATCCGCAGGGCAGATAAAGGTGAGTGTGAGAGACTGAATGGTGATGTCCCTTGAACTGGCAGTGAGCGAGGGCCCTGTAGATATGTGATGGGCTTGTGACTGTGTGAGTTGAGAGTGATAAGAAGAGTGACTTACCCCGGTGGAATGGAGGAGATGGTTCATCCTCTTTTGGCTCTGGGTGGCTGTCCTTTTTTGCAGGGCACTGATGCTCACCACCTCTGCCACCATCTCCCATGCTGGATTCGTGACCTTGCTTGCTGGTCTTCGCCCAGAGTGGGTGGTAGAGGACTTCGCGGTGTGCCTCCGCTGCGCCCAGTGGGCACCCGAGGGAGGTGTCGCTAAATTTGGGGTCAGCATGTTTCCTCCCTTTGGCAGCCATATCTTTGCAGCAGCTTTCAATCCCTTTGAGAGTTCTAGCTCCATGCATGGGCAGCCTTTAAATATGGCGCCCGGATTTTTGAAGGCCTGAGGTGACGGCGGTGATGACGGGGCAGGTGAATCAGAGGCCACCCCACCAGCAATCCTGAGTGTTTCCCGTGCATTATGAATGAGGCAGGACGCGCCGGGAATGGGACAATACCACCCGAAAACCCGCCATTGCGGCCAGTGGATAAAATGACTTTCTTCACACCCGCTAACACACTTAGTATAAATCTGGGATGATTCCGCACTATGTTACTTTGTGTCATTTGCCTGGAAAATAGACTTCGAGGCTGAGACTAACCTTCATAGGGTCTAAAGAGAGACTTAAACTTGAAACTGCATACGAGGAGAAAGGATTTTTGTTATTTTTTATTATTTAGATAATGATCTGTTTCCGACCACTGGATCTCGATCCTAGGTTGTTTAAAAATTCCATACCAGGTGCTAATTCTACTCTCATGCCAGACTCCGCAGTTTTGTGTCGCTTGCCTACTGATTGGAATGGTGCCGCTCAACTGCTTGCTGAGTCCCTGCAGACCTGCCCCTGAATATGTTCATGCAACTTAGCTCCTTGGTACACTCATGCAGCTTAGCTCTTCAGCACACTCGTGCAGCTCTGCCCCTGAGTAAGTTCATGCAACATAGCCTCTCAGTACCTGGTCTGACCTCCTGCTTCTGATGATCCTGTGATTCCATCACTTGTTCGCACAGCTGCTTTCTCATTTTTAATAGAGCAGTTCTTAATATTTCTTTCAAAGTTTGGGAGCATCATTATCTTTTCTCGCACTGATTTTATGTCTATCAAGCTATCCTTTTACTGAATGTCGATATCTTTTTTCGGGTGGGCACTATAGTATCTCGTGTTCTGTTAAAAATGATGGTTAGATTTTGCAACCACATTTCACTATCTTTATTAAGCTTATTTATTTACTATTTGGGAAGATGAAGGACATGTTAACAAGAAAACTCAAGTTTGTAACAAGGGTAAAAACTCACAAGCGACATTCTATCCACTTTAACAAAAACAGAATTACCTGGAAAAACTCAGCAGGTCTAGCAGCATCGGTCTCCACTGATGCTGCCAGACCTGCTGAGTTTTTCCAGGTAATTCTGTTTTTGTTTTGGATTTCCAGCATCCACAGTAGCTTTTTGTTTCTATCCACTTTCCTGTATGCCTCAGAAACCTGGACAATAAATAAAGATCTGTGGAAGGAAAAAGAGGCTTTTGAAATGGAGATACTAAGAAATATGCTAAAAATTCCATATACAGACCGTAAGACAAATGCAGAGATACTTGATATAGCAAGTGTGAAAAGAACTCTTAAAAAAGGGACATCCAGAAAAGAAACTGTCAGTATTTCAGCCATTTGGTCAGAGCTGAAAACCTATAGCGATCTCCTCTAGAGGGCAAAGTTGAGGGCAGCAGAAAGGACATACAAACCATATGAATATATGAATTAGGAACAGGACCAGGCCAATCGGCCCCTCGAGCCTGCTGCGCCATTCAATAAGATCATGGCTGATCTGATTGTAACCTCAACCCCACGTCCCTGCCTACCCCCGATAATCTTTCATCCCCTTGTTAATTAGGAATCTATCTAGCTCTGCCTTAAAAATATTCAAAGACTACTTTTGTCGCCTTTTGAGGAAGAGAGTTCCAAAGACTCGCTACGCTCTGAGAGAAAAAGTTTCTCCTCATCTGTGTCTTAAATGAGTGACCCATTATTTAAGGAGGGGTTGACCTATGTGTAGTTGGATGACGGACATCACAGATCGGTTGCAGAGGGGCTACGCTGGATGTGTGTGGATGGTGCAAGACAGATGAGCGTGACATAACATGACAGCAGATCTCCTGGTAGGAGTAGCTACAAGCAGCAGTAAGAATATAGATGATTAAACAGGCAACAAATCTTGAGATTAAAAAGTAGCTGCAGATGCTGGAAATGCACAGCAAGTCCATAAATATTAACGGGAGAAAATATGAATCAATATTTTGTCTCTTGGCCCATCGCTTAGAGTTGGAGTTCTGAGATTGAATCCGCAACTGACTATTGACTTTTCTTTTCCCAGAAAATGAAAGCTGCTATTGCCAAGTCTGGTTTGAAAAAGGTACATAATTATTTGTGTGTCTGATTTAACTTGTTCAGAAACAGCCTTTGAGTTTAAAAAGAGATTTAGAAAGGAAAAAAAAAAATCAATTGCTGTAAATCGAAGCACTTAGGTCTGTGGACATCTGTAAGTGAAAAGACAGGTTAATGGCCTGGATGTCTACCCGTGAGATGGAGAGCATGAGGATCTCTTCATTCCAAGTCTACCAGTCGCAGATGCATCTCTCAATGACAGTATTACTTTTATATTCATTCAAGGGATGTGGGCTTCACTGCCTAGGCAGCATTTACTGCCCATCCCTAATCGCCCTTGAGAAGGTGGTGGTGAGCTGCCGCCTTGAACCGCTGCAGTCCATGTGGTGTAGGTACACTCACAGTGCTGTTAGGAAGGGAGTTCCAGGATTTTGACACAGCGATAGTGAAGGAACAGCGATATATTTCCAAGTCAGGATGGTGAGTGGCTTGGAGGGGAACTTCCAGGTGGTGGTGTTTCCATGTGGCTGGTAGGGGTGACCACCATACAATCCTTGTGGAGACGAAGTCCCAACTTCACACTGAGGATTTCCTCCATCGTGTTGTGAGGCACTACCACCGTGCTAAATGGGATAGACTTTGAACAAATCTAACAACTCAAAACTGGGCATCCGTGAGGTGCTGTAGGCCATCAGCAGCAGCAGAATTATATACAGCAACAACACTCCACCATTAACGCCAAGCCAGGGGATCAACCCTGGTTCTATGGGGAATGCAGGAGGTCATGCCAGGAGCAGCATCAGGCATACCTAAAAATGAGGTGTCAACCTGGTGAATCTACAACACAGGACTACTTGTATGCCAAACAGCATAAGCAGCATGTGATATACTACAAGCAATCTCACAACCAATGGATCAGATCTAAGCTCTGCAGTCCTGCAACATCCAGTCGTGAATGGTAGTGAACAATTAAATAACTCACTGGAGGAGGAAGCTCCACAAATCCTCAGTGATGGGAGTCCAGCACATCAGTGCAAAGGACGACACTGAAGCATTTGCAACAATCTTCAGCCAGAAGCGCCAAGTGGATGATCCATCTTGGCCTCCTCCAGAGGTCCCCAGCATCACAGATGTCAGTCTTCAGTCAATTCGATTCACTCCGCGTGATATCAAGAAATGGCTGCAGGCACTGAATACTGCAAAGGCTATGGGCCCTGACAACATTTCAGCAATAGTACTGAAGACATGTGCTCAGGAACTAGCTGTGCCCTCAGCCAAGCTGTTCCGGTACAGCTACAACACTGGCATCTACCCGGCAATGTGGAAAACTGCCCAGGTATGTCCTGTCAACAAAAAGCAGGACAATCCAACCTGGCCAATTACCATATCATCAGTCTACTCTCGATCATCAGTAAAGTGATGGAAGGGGTCATAAACAGTGCTATCAAGTGGCACGTAATCAGCCTTAGCCCAGACATGAACAAAAGAACTGAACTCCAGAAGTGAGGTAAGAGTGACTGCCTTTGACATCAAGGCCAAGTGCCTGGTGATGACCATTTCCAGCAAAAGAGAATCTAATCACCTCCCCTTCACGTTCAATGGCACTACCATCACTGAATCCCCCACTATCAACATCCTCTGGGTTACTATTGACCAGAAACTGAACTAGACCAGCCACATAAATACTGTGGCTACAAGAACAGATTAGAGGCTGGGAATTCTGCAGAGAGTAATTCACCTCCTGACTCCCCAAAGCCTGTCCACCATCTACGAGGCATAAGTCAGGAGTGTGATGGAAAACTCTCCACTTGCTAGATGAGTGCAGCTCCAACAACGCTCAAGAAGCTCAATAGCATCCAGAATAAAACAGCCTGCTTGATTGGCACCTCATCCACCGCTTTCAACATTCACTCCCTCCACCAGCAACACACAGTAGCAGCAGTGTGTACCATCTACAAGATGCACTGCAGCAACTTCCAAGGCTGCTTCGACAGCACCTTGCAAACCCATGACCTGTACCATTTAGAAGGACAAGGCAGCAGGTGCATGGGTATACCACCAGCTCCAACCATCCTGACTTGGAATTATATTGCCGTTCCTTCACTGTCACTGGGTCAAAACCCTGGAACTCCCTGCCTATTGGCACTGTGGATGTACCTACACCATATGAACTGGAGCAGTTCAAGAAGGCAGCTCACCACTACCTTCTCAAGGGCAATTAGGGCAGGCAATAGAAATGCTGGCCTAGCCAGCGATGCCCACATCCCGTAATAGGATTTTAAAAAAATCTGGCAAGTTTCTGGCTCGGCCATCTGCTTTGCAAGAAAGTTCCTGCAAGGATGGGATATTCATCATGAGGGGATGGGTGAAGGCTGCATTCAGGCCAGCCGACCTGGGAAAAATTTCGGAGGCACCCACAGGGGCTGCTAGGTGCCCAGGCGGGCTGTGTAAAAGGCCCACCTCAGTGTTGTGAGATGTTAACCCAGTTGAAATAAATACAGAAACGCCCTCCAGCCCTCATCCCTCACACTCGCTCAGCCTCCACACACTACCCATGTCTCATCCATATCTGGGCTCTCAGCCAAGAATATATAATGAGACTTGGCTGAAAGACCAGAAATCCATTAGCCTGTTGAAACACCTGAGCCCCAGGGAAAACATTGTTTGATTGACAGCTCTGGATCTTTGATTATTTACACAAGATAAAGAGATTTCAAATGTTTGTAATTTCAGCTATTGATACTGTAAAGAGTCTGGATGATTGACAACTTTATTGGGCTGTAATAAAATGGTTTTTTTTTAAACAAAGTGGAAAGCTATCAATGAATTTTTTAAAGATTATCTTACAAACACTACTGCCACTAAAGGGTTCATTGCTTCTGTACAGTCTATATTTGGTGAATGGGCATGGAGGTGCCATAGCTTGGCATTGCGGGGGGGGGGGGGGGGCATGATGAGCCATGAGGGGTGAGTGAAGGTATAACTCGGCATGGGGGCATTAGGGCCCAAGGGCTTGTTTGGGGGCATACATTGGCATTTTGGGCATAAACAGCCATAGGGGGTGGGTGGGGGCCATACCTTGGCATGGAGGGCAAGAGGAGGGCCTTTTGAACATACCGCTGAGGTGCCATGAACCACGATTCTTTGAATAGCTGACCCAACTCTGAAAATTATGGAGGGCTAGGACATGCCTATCCTCACAATGGAGCCGGCCAGGTCAGGAGTGCAGGGTGTGGGCTCACAACCTGAACTAGCCTGCACCCTTAAAAGGCCGAAAATCAGAAGCCCCGGGAATGGGGTCAGGAATCCCTGAATCGGCACACACCCATCATTTTTAAAGGGCCCCTGAGTCATCCCAACTTGGCGAAAATCCAATCCTTTGCAATTCATGTACCAGGACATCCAGATTCCTCTGTGCCTCAGGGTTCTGTAATCTCTCTCCATTTGAATAATATGCTGCTTTTCTATTCTTCCTTCCAAAGTGGACAACCTCACATTTTCCCACATTTTAATCCACCTTCAAATTGTTGCCCACTCACTTAACCTTTCTATATCCCTTTGCAGGATCTTTGTATCCTCCTCACAACTTGGTTTCCTACCTATCTTCGCATCAGCAGCAAATTTGGCTACAATGGACTTGGTCCCTTCATCCAAGTCATTAATATAGGTCATAAATAATTGAGGCCCCAGCATTGAGTGTGTCTTCATAAGCCATTAAATAGGATGATGGAGTGTTAGGATATCATTAAGATTACTTGAGTATATGACACAAATTAATTTTCAGGCTGTGCGTGTACATGGCCAGGATCAACTGCAACACCGATGGTCTTGAGAATGTCACACAGACCAAACCACCATTTGTTATCTGTTGCTTCTTGCTATCTCTTATGAATGTTCTCCTCTCAATTAAATTAGTAAATGTTGCCAGAATTTCCTGGATTAGCTGCAAAATGAATTATAAATGAATGCAGAAAGCAAACACTAGTTCTCACTTACAGTACTGTGTTGCCTTTGTATATTGGCACAGTTTAATTTGTCTGCTACTATGACAGTTTGTAATGGACTGTTTAGTACATGAATGGACTTGAATTACTCCTGTGTTGCCAGAGAGAGGTGGGCTGATAGGAGGTGTGCAAAGTGCTTGGCGATGGACTGCATACTTCTACTCAGTGAAGTTTCTTGTATTTATTGTGCTGAGTGAGATCTGACAGAACATCACCCTGTGGGAAACGGGTTGATCGAAAATGAGAAAATAAATGCTGGGTTCCAAGTGTGTTTTGTGTCTTTAACGCTGCCAGAAAATGGCAATGAACTTGTTCATCTGAATGACAGAGTAATGAAGGAGTAGGCAGAGCCAGCCATATGGAGGTGAAGTGTTGTTCATCAGTGGAAGGGAAATGTCAGTTTCCTTTGAACCTTTATAGTTCAGTAGAGAAATCAGATCAAGTTGAAATAATGAATATAAAATAGCATATAAATGGCTTTAAAAAATCAACAGAATGAAGGTAATACTGAGTGCAAGACAAAGGAGATATGTTGCCATAGCCTCCAGGGCTATGGGGCCAAGTGCTGGAAAATGGGATTAGTGTAGTTAGTTATTTGTTGACCGGCGTGGACACGATGGGCTGAATGGCCTCCTTCCTTGCTGTAAGTGTCTAGGAGATACTAGCTTGACTTTTTGCCCACTGCTGGAAGCAGATTGAAGGATAATCAGGTTTTCTGAGTCATTGCTCTTTCAGTGTCAGCTGTGGTTCAGGTGGTGACACTTGCCTCTGAGTCAGAAAGTTGTGCGTTCAAATCCCACCCCCAGGCCTCAGCATAAAAATCAGGACTGACACTCCAGTGCAGTACTTGGGCGAGTGCTGCACTGTCAGAGATGCCATCCTTTGGATGAGACATTAAACCTCAAGTGGGCATAAGAAATGCCCTGGCACTATGTTGACGAAAAGGAGGGGAGTTATCCTTGGTGTTCTGACTAATAGTTATTCTCAATTAACATCACTAAAAACAGATTTATCTGGCCATTATGGGCAGAATCTTCTATTCGGCGCGCAGGGGTGGGCACTGCACGCCGACGCATAAAATGGCACGCGGCGACGTAGGGCATGCGTCCCGACATCACTGCGCGTCAATCCGATCTTCTGTTCGGTGGGAGCTCACTGGAGTCGGCTGCGCACCCGCCGAATTGTCAAAGGCCTGTTAAAGCCATTAATCAAACAATGAAGACAATTGAGAAAGCTGCCCATCCAACCTTAAGGTTGGCGGGGGGCAGGTGAAGAGCCCAAGCAGCCTTTGCATTTTTCATGAAACCTCATCCATGGGCGGGATGAGATTTCATGAAGGGTTTATAACATTAATGAATATTCCTGGAACATTTCAAAAACGTGTCCCAGCTCATGTGAGGGGAAATGTGTAAATGGTTTTTTAGGTTCTTTATTTAAAATTCAAATTATGAAATTAATTGCCTCAAGGAGATTTCTGTACTCTTTCACGCGCATGCGCAAAAGCGGGCAGGCCCCAACTTTGCCTCTTCCCTCTTCCTCTCCCTCCCGCACAGGCAGCGCTGAGCGCTTCTGAGCACGCGTCACGCTGGGCGGGCCTTAATTGGCTCCCGCTCCCGACCGGCCCACCCAACGGGGAGAAAATTCTCCCCTATGACATTGTTGTTTGTGGGAGCTTGCTGTGCACTTAATTGACTGCTGCTTTCCTACATTACCAACAGTGACTACACTTCAAAACTATTTTATTGGTTCTAAATTTCTTTGGGATATCCTGAGATCATGAAAAGCACTATGTAAATGCAAGTCTTTTTAATTTGCATAATTATTCACAAATACAGGTGCGGCCATGGATAATTGGAGCACACGAAAGGTGGGAGTAGAAAAGTGTCGGAAAGTGAAATTTAAAGAACAGGGGACAATTAAAAGGGTATGTCATAATTTTTCTGAAACCTTTCAGAAAGGCTCAAAAGGCACGTCAATTAATTAGTAGCTTCCTACAGGGCTGACAAAGCAGGAAACTAAGAAGTCACAGGCAAAAATGAGGTCTGGAGGCAAGTGCCAGAACAGCCCATTACCAATGCCTCCTTGACAGTGACTGATGAGCTCCATGAGGTGGCAAAGAGAGCCGCTTTCTTGTGCCACAGCACAGCATCATCACCATTTATGTGCATTGCAGCATGTCTGACAGGGGTAGAGGCAGCTTGACGTTACAGTTAGCCAGTGCTGTCACTAGATCTGTCAGGGCTATGTTAGCAGAAGATGCCTTTAAGCAACCCAGTGTCTTCTGCTTTTAAGACAATGGTCCTGTAAAGGCAGTTTGCCTGAATAAGCATGTTAAGCAAGAGTGCCTCAGGGTAGTGTCCTCGGCCCAACCATCTTCAGCTGCTTCATCAATGACCTTCCTTCCATCAGAAGTGGGGATGTTTGCTGATGATTGCATAATGTTCAGCACCATTAGCGACTCCTCAGATACTGAAGCAGTCCATGATCAAATGCAGCAAGACCTGGACAATATCCAGGCTTGGGCTGACACGTGGCAAGTAACATTCGCACCACACAAGTGTCAGGCAATGACCATCTCCAACAAGAGAGAATCCAGCCATCATCCCTTGATGTTCAATGGCATTACCATTACTGAATCCCCCACTATCAACATCCTGGGGGTTACCATTGGCCAGAAACTGAGCTGGACTAGCCATATAAATACTGTGGCTACAAGAGCAGGCCAGAGGCTAGGAATCGTGCGACGAGTAACTCACCTCCTGACTCCCCAGAGCCTGTCCACCATCTACAAGGCACAAGTCAGGAATGTGATACTCTCAACTTGCCTGGATGAGTGCAGCTTCCATAACACTCAAGAAACTGGACATTGTCCAGAACAAAGCAGTCTGTTTGATTGGCACCACATCCACAAACATTCACTCCCTCCACCACCGATGCACAGTAGCAGCAGTGTGTACCGCCTACAAGATGCACTGCAGGAATTCACCGAGGCTCCTTTGACAGCACCTTCCAAACCCATGACCACTACCACCTAGAAGGACAAGGACGGCAGATAGATGGGAACACCACCATCTGCAACTTCCCCTCCAAGTAATTCACCATCCTGACTTGGAAATATAATGCCGTTCCTTTACTGTCGCTGGGTCAAAATCTCGGAACTCCCTCCCTAACAGCACTGTGGGTGAACCTACCCCACATGGACTGCAGCAGTTCAAGAAGGCAGCTCACCACCACCTTCTCAAAGGCAACTAGGCGATGGGCAATAAATGCTGGCCTAGCCAGTGAAGCCCACATCCTGTGAATGAATTTTTAAAAATGATGTCTGCAAGTAAAATTGGTGGCAGCTTGGGAACTGTGGCCAATTAAGTTCTGCTGGTTGATGGTCACCCTGACTTGCCCTCTTCCAAACAGTGCCATTGAAAGCATTTCATTACCACTGAAGGACTATCTAGCATAATGCATTTATGCTGTTGGATGGGCTAATACAACCAATGTTTAAGGTTGCTCTCTGCACGCAGCAATTTGGCAAAGTGAGGTCTGGTCACCTCTGTCTGCAGAGGGTGGGTGTGCAGATGGGCATGGAGCATCCCTCAGCCTGACCTTCCCAGTATCCTTTTGTGGTGTGCTTCTTCTTCCCACCGTCTCAGGTAAGGGAATTCTTGCTGGGGAACTCATTATGCCAATAATGATGCTTTGGCCAATTTTTGTAAAAAGAAACATTGGTACAATGTTTTGACTGTGAATTAAAACCAAAATAGGAAAAAACTAGCCTCAAAATTGCTGAATATATTTTTATTCCCCGCAGCTTTAAACTCACTTCTGGATAGAGCTGTTTGCTTACCAACCCTAGTGCCTTTTGAAGTAATGCAGTTTCCAGTGTAAAAGGTGTAGAAGCCATCATAACAGCTCCCCTGTGTTAGTTGCATTTGCTAATGAACTTTCATATGCTAATGAGGCTTCCATGGACAAATTTAAGGGGGAAAAATGGGAGAAAAGGAAATGCTCAAATGGGTGTTATGGATTTGTGCACACTTGTCAAACTATTACTTCATGATGGTGTGTTACAACCAGAAATATGAAGGGGCTTGATAGGGTGGATGCTGAGAGGTTGTTTCCATTGGTCAGGAAATCTAAAACACGGGGGCATAGTCTCAGGATAAGGGGCCAATCATTTAGGACTGAGATGTGGAGAAATGACTTCACTCAAAGGGTTGTGAATCCTTGAAATTCTCTATCCCAGAGGGTTGTGGATGCAACACCGTGGAATACATTTAAGGCTGGAATAGACAGATTTTTGGTCCCTCGGGGAATTAGGGAAGTTGGGGAGCAGGTGGGAAAATCGAGTTGAAGCCCAAGATCAGCCATGATCGTGTTGAATGATGGAGCAGGTTTGATGGGCTGTGTGGTTTACTCCTGCTCCTATTTCTTATCTTCTTATGTACACAATATAAGGCACTGCTGTGTAATGCATAATACAAAGGGACATTGTACACTGAATAAAATACAACACAGGGAGGCACTGCATGCCTGGAAAAACACAATACAGACAGTGTTGTACAGTGAGTGTAGCAAAATATAGTGAGATCTTACATGCTATAAAACACAGCATTGAGAGAAACTATACTGCGTAAACAGCAACACTGTACAATGAGTAAAGCACAATATAGGATAATCGGAAGTTGAAAAATCTTTTGTGTTTTTAATGTAATTTTCATGGTGCTGAGACTATTGGGGAAATAGGACTGAGTGTTATGAGCAGGAATATCAACACACATCACAAAGTCATTTAAATATATACTAATTGAATCTAATTACTTTTTTCAATTCATACTTTATCATAAGAAATTGTATATACCCCATGACAGAAATCGAGGCAATATAGTATTTTTTATTTTCTGAAAAAGTAATGAATTCTGCAATGTATTCAGGGGTAGTTGATTTGTTTTGTGAATACATTTGAGTTCCTCTTTGGAAACTCACTTCAAAAGGAGGGGAATCTCATTCAGCACCTGTGTACAAAACCATTACATTTTAAGGAGGTTGAGTTTGAAAACAAATTTCACCTTTCACAATCTCAGGATGTTCCAAGATGTCTTACAGCCAATGAAATGCTCTTAAAACGTTACAATCTAAGAAACGTGGCAACCAATTTGTGCACAGCAATTTCCCACAAACAACAAACCAGATATCCTGTTTTGTGATGTTGATTGAGGATAAATATTGTCCAAAACACCAGGGAGGGTTAATATGAAAGGATCTTTTATATCTACCTCCAAGGGCAAATGGAGCCTCAGCTTAACACCATATGAAATATGGCACCTCCAACAGTACACTCCTATAGCAATCATCCAGTACTGTAGTGAAGCATGCCTTGGTTTTTGTGTTAGTCTCTGCAGCAGGACTTGAACCCACAACTTTCTGGGTCAGAGGTAAGAGTGCTATCATTGAGCCAAGACTAGCAGTCAGGTGATTCTTCACTATTGTAGTGATGAAGTCATGCATAAATAACATAAAGCTTGTTATTGCCTGGTAGAAATCATTTCAACTGTATACACCTGCTAGTCACAATGATGATTACTATTATAATCCTAGCTGTAATGTACATTAATCAGGGGTTCAATGAATGCCTTTTGTTGTCTCACTCGATAAGTTTTTCAGAGCACTGAATGTATATGTTGCAACTGTTTTTATTCTTTTGAATGCTTGTGTTGAATGGTACATGATTGATATGATTTACAGGCACAAAGTGAGAACAGAGAAATGGAGTCAAAAAGGGCCTTTGTGCATTCACAACATTTTATAAAGAAGCTTTAAGCAACAGTAGGACCTGGATAATTTGGGCGATCACTAGCAGGTAAACATCTGTGTCACATTCTGCAAATAGTCATTGCCTGGCACAAACAAAGGCCCAATTACTTCCTCTGAACTTCAATGGCTCCACTATTGCCAAATCCCCTATTATCAACATCCTGACTGGAAGCTGAACTGGATCAGCCACATCAACATCATTGCTAATAAGAGCAAGACAGCCGCTGATTACCTTATGATGAGTGGCTCACATCCTGATTCCTCAATGCCTCTCCATCATCTGACTTCCAGATGGCACATAGGTGGCACAGATGTTACATGCTATTTGTCACCCATGTTGTACAGGTCCTGCTGCGGTTAGTACAGATCACTTCCACAAGAATGAAGCAGTGAATTGTGTTGAATATTATCTTTGTCAGCAAACAGCCTCAACTTGTAGCCTTATGAAAGAGGGAAGGTCATTGATGAACTCCTGCAGTGATGGCTTGGGGCTGAGATGATTAATCTTTAACAACTATGACCAAATCCTGTGCCCATCAGCTACTAAAGGATTTTCCTGTTGACCAACTTGCCAGAGTTGGTAATGCTTCTTGATGTCAAGGACAATTTCTCTTATCTCTCCTCCTCTTCACATTTCATGCCTAGATTTTACCAAATTTTGTAACAAAAATCTTGTGGAATTACATCATCAGGATATTTATATGAAAAATTAACTGCTTCCCTTAAAACGAAGCATAATTCAAAAACTCCCAATAGTGCTGTACACTGTACACTGTGTTCACTGTACACTCAATCCTAAATGGGAGATAAACCAACAGGGATTAGGAGGAAAAGAGATGGCTACAATATTGTAGCCTCCAATTCTTTGATCGGTGCTCCCTGTGTGTGTGCTCTCCACTGGGATCAAGGGATTGTGGAATTATCCCATTTTGCCATACAATATTCTCAAGGGAAATTAGGGGTGGGCAATAAATGCTGACCTAGTCAGCGAGATACACATCCCATGAATGAATAAAAAAAATGTATTCTCAATAGGAAGAGATTTGTGTTGTTCCTGGAGCTCTGACAACAAAATAATTCACCATAGCTCTGAGAAATTACCCCAGTATCCAAGTTATTGGAAGAGATTCCATTTTGTGATGGCTTGTTAGCATCAGTAAATATTCACCTGTCATAGAGCTGTGCACAATCATCAGCCCATTCCTCCCATCACAATTTCAACATGTTGAATTCCCAAACTTGCCTGTATTGTCTAGAGAGATATCTCATATAAAACTACTTTGTCATTTTCTTGAAGCTTGGCACTTCATTTATTAGGAACCAGCTGAATCTGTAATGGGAAGATAGATGAGTTGATAATTCTGAAAGGATGAGGTCAAATATCCAGAAGAACCCCACATCCTTGGAGTCTGTCTTGAGTCAAGCAGAGGCAAACAACCCTTTCCCTCTATTACTGTAGGAAGGTGCTTCTTGTAAAGGCACGATTATGTTAAGTAATGCAATGAGTTCTGAGCAGCAGACTGCCTCATTCAGCATTTTTGCTATGTGCTTTTAGGTTAAACAGTTTCAATTTGATGTCATTCACCCAGTCAGCTTCCCCAGCAACTAAGGGGTAAAACTCCACTTAGTCTTCTAGCCACCTCTTAGAACACCCTTCATTGTAATCAGAGCAACACTGACATCTAATACTGTTCTCTCTCTCCCCCGCAGTAATTAATTTGGTCATTGTTCGAGTCTGATGCTGATGCTCCTGGGCACAAGCCTCTGGTGATTGTTTGTATAATTTTTTTCCCTAGAGAAAGGGAAATAATTTGTCCAGACCTAGACACCACAGCAGCATTGCTGAGGGAGAAACCATCCCGCAGAAGTGGGAGGCTTTAATCTCCAGGCAACCCCGGCAGCCTGAGGCTAGGCTGGTGTGGCACATGACCAGTACAGGATTTTAGGTGCCATCAATAATGTTCATCCTTTTAGTAACAAGACCACAAATGTTCCCTCTGCTTCCTTCCTCCCAGGGAGGTTTTGCAGCAAATAATCAGATGTGGTAATTGTTCTCTCTGTTAAAGAAAAGCACAGAAAAATGTTAAGCCTTTCACACCAAATAAGTCCGCACTGTTTTAAAAATTGAGAATTATGGATGATCTCTTACTAAAAATTTAATTATTGTATATCTGAAGTAAGTTTGTAGCAATATATTAAGTCGTTGCTTGGATTTAGTGTGATTAAATGAACCACGGGCAGATACAATTCACATCTGTCTCATTTTTAATAGATGCTTATTCTTCGAGCATGTGTTTTAAGACTATTAAATTTGTATTCCAACTACCACAAATTTGACCTTTTACTTATTTACGTCTTTCTTAAAAAAATCAAGAATGCAAAGTTAGCAGTCTGGACAAGTGTAGAATAAATCTTTCCCAATTTAGAGCAATAAATGTGGAATAATACAGGTTAAACTACATTTCAGATCAAATTCTGTTCTCCACTAGAAAGTGCGTTTGGTCCTAGTTCAGGAGCTGGGAACACTCAGAAAATCATTGACTGGCACAAAGAGAGGATCCTGGTTTTGAGAGAAAAGACAGGGGGTGGCAGAGGTGATTATGGATGCTGCAATTCAGGAAGTTGGGAATGAGGAGGAAGAATATCCTGTGTTGGGGATAGAGCAGTGCATGGACAGCACCAGGAAAGGCAAAGGGAGAGTTGGAGGAAAATACAAACATTATGGCCTAGAAACTTGATTGAACAATTACGGGCATTAAATGAAGCAACAACAACGTTAAATTAAATTACCTTCTAAGTGTCCGATATGTTGGGCACAAAGTGCACTTTTCAGTTAGAAGTGTACAACCCGCCCTCTTGGATTAGGCTCCGCTGGTAGTACCTGGAGCAATGCCAGAAGAATTTAAGAGTGAAGATGTTTAATGTCTCATTCCAGTTTTGTATGACCCAGCATCTGGCTCACCACAGGCTGCATTCAACTAGCAACACATCAGGCTAATTGGCAGGAAGTACCTCTGACCAGTGCCTATTTGAAAGTTTCTTGCAGAACTTGCTAGAGGAAGATAGCAGCAGGGAACTGCTCAGGAGGTCATATCCAAAGAGAGATGTGCAAGTAGCACTTCCTGCTGCCACCATACCTGGGGAGCCTTCATTTCACAAAGGAGGCTACTCTCAAACTATGTCACTTGCTGCAGCCATAGCGTGAGCCTCATGCTATGTTATTATTGAGCTCTTTCTGGCCGTTACTTTTTATGGCACAAGTTCCTGTCTGATTGCAACAAGTGACATCAGTTCTCCCAGTACACAATCCACTGTTGTATCTGGAAGGTAGCCAAAGGTCTTTACTTCAGGAGACATTTCTACATCCCCTTCCCTACAGATATCAAAAAGGTCCAGAGAACACTAAACTGCTCTCTAATGGTGCAGAGAGCACTAAACCATACCCTTATGGTCCAGACAGCACTAAACCACACTCTCATGGTCCAGAGAGCACTAAACTGCACTCTCATGGTCCAGAGAGCATTAAGCCACACTCTCATGGTCCAGAGAATACTAAACCACACTCTTACGGTCTAGAGAGTACTAAACTGCACTCACATTCTCCGGAGGGCACCAAGCTGCACTCACATGATCCAGAGAGTACTAAACTGTACTCTCATGGTAGACTTCCCAGGGTACAAGGTGCCATAGGTTGCACCCAAATTGCCTTGCATGCTCTCTATCAAAAGCCTGGAATATTTACTGATCTTAAGAGATTCCTGTCCCTCAAAGTCCACCCTGTTTTGATCAAAGGCAGCACGTCATGAGGGTCTGTACCCAGTACCTTGTAGCAACCATGACTTTTTCACTGTGCAATAGTCCTCAGTGCCGCTTTCATTTCAGCCAGGCTGTGAAGTTGCAGGCTGGCTACTTGGTGACAAGGATTATCCCCTCCATGCATGGCTTATGACTCCTGTCAGGACCTGGGTCTACAACATGGAAGATGCCACCACAAGCAAACAATCATCATGCTCAAGCAATACTTCCATCACCAGGACCCATTTCGGATGAGCTCTGCAGCACAGCCTTGAGTGGGTATCCAAGTTTCTGGTCATCAACTGCATGCTGCACATATCTTGTCATCATGTGGGATCAGACCTCATCACCACCTGGCAATAAGGAGAGGAGGAGGATACGCATTCACCTCTAACTGGCAGAACTCCATTCAGCTCATCAAAAAGGGCTTCACTAAATAATCCCTGCCATTTCACAATCCTTAACAATGTTCTTAACTTCCACCATCCGATTGCTTCCCTTCAGCCTAGCCTTATGGGTCTTGGCCCCACTTCACCACAGAGATTAATGCCAACAACAAATCCAGAACAGATATATTTATCAAACAACTCAATTCTATAAATAACTAACATCAGAAATAATTATGAATCACCCTTGTGCTAGTCCTTTGTGCATGCCTTTTAATTCCTTTCCCTATCCTAGTGTTTCTAAAAAGTTCTTCCCCAGTAGTTACAGGGGAAGATTGTTGACTTTCTATTGAGGATGCTTCAGACGCCTGGTGGTGGGGGATGGGTTTGTGTTATAGACTTGATTTTCCAGACAGGTTTCTCATTAGAAACATCAAACTTTATTTACAAGCTGCATCAGCAGTTACATGCTTCCATCAAGCCCCACAACTAGAAGAACTCCCACTCTAAGGTTCTCCGTGCTTAGAGCTGATTCGTTCACACAGTCTCGTGATACTAAATACAATAAGCATTAAACCTATAGTCACTACATTCCTTAAAGCTACAATTACTACAGTGTGACATTGAGTAGCTGTCAGCCTAGAGGGCTGGACTGTAAACTACAACAGCTTGGAGTAAGGCAGGTCATTTAGCTGGCTATGTGAAAATGACAAGGGCATTGGTAAGTGTATTGGCAGAGGAGCAGGCATACTGTCATCCTAAGAGAAGATAGCAGGTGCCTCTCCCTTGGAGCCAAGGCATTGTGTACTCTCCTGGCACTGTGTCTCAGCACCCCTACGAGTCTGCAAGCACAGAGTGCAGGACCCCTGTGATACTTTTTGGAGGCCCCTTGTAACATTGGCCCCAGAGCCAAGGTGACCGAGCTGTGAGCTGTCAAACCTGCCCAAAGCTCCATCATGGTGGGCACCACTGTCATGTTGATGGAGCTGATCACCGTTGGGATGGAATGATCTCCATGCTTAGTCCGAAGCCTTGACACAGTCAGAGCTTGACTCCTCCATGCTATATGACATTGTACACAATCTCTTCAGGTTAACCTTTTCTGATTTTCTGCCTGAACTGAAGGATGTCCTCATCCTTTTATGAACTGGCATTGTGGCCTCCAATTGGATTTATACCCCTTCTCCTCAGTTATTAGTTTTCCCATTTTGGCTGTTTGATACCAGTGATGTCATCCTTGGCTTCTTCCATCTTGTGCTTTGAATAATGTCTGACTCATTGTTTTCCATGTGGAATTTCTTATGCAGTTTATTAGAATAATTTATAAATTTTCAGCATATTTGTGATTAATACACTATAGAGTTTAATGTGGGGCAATCATTCAAAAGGATTGGCAGGTAATAAGTGAGCTACACATTCCCATTACAGTATCTATGCAAGTTAAGAGTGTAAAAAGAAATACATAGCACCCTTTGAATGGATTTTTCACATTGCTGCAGGAAGCCGGTGACATGCACATATTATTCCCTTTGCTGTGGAGCTGGCAGTATCTTTTAACTGTTACTATTTCATTGCTCTTTTCTCTGTCAAGCCGTACTTTCCCTAAAGTTCCTCCCTGTCCTGGCCCTAAACTCACACCTTTCTCTGGTTTCTCTCTTTAACTCCTTTTATGCTCTCTCTGAGCTCAGCTTGTCCATTAGATGCACCCCTTGCCCCCTTAAACTTATTCCCACCAAACTCCTCACTACTCAGCTTCCCTTCCTGGCCCTCACGTTAGCTGATATTGTTCACTGTTCCCTCTCATCAGCATCTATCACACTATCCCACCTCCCTTTAAATAAGCTGTTGTTACCCCGTCTTCAGAAAAAACGCACCCTTGACCCCTCTGTCCTTGCAAACTACTGCCCCATCTCAAGCAGCCCTTTCATCTCAAGTCCTTGACCTTGTGGTTACCTCCCAAATTGGAGCTGACTTTTCCCACAACTCATGTATTAGCCCTTTCAATTATGTTTCTTCCCCTGACACAGCACTCAAACAGCCCTTATCAGAGTCACAAATGATATCCTATGTGACTGTGATGGCAGTAAATGATCCCTCCTCATTCATCTCAAACTACCTGCAGCTTATGACAAGGTTGACCACACCAACTTCCTCCAATGCCAACCAGCTGGGTGGGACTGCACTCACTTGGTTCCATTCCTATCCAGTTGCAGACAGAGAATCACCTACAACGGCTTCTCTTCTACCCCAGACTTTTGGGGTCTCCCAAGGACCTACCGTGGAAGCCTCCTATTTCTCATCAATATACTTCCTCTCGACCACATCATCCAAAAACACGTTACGTTCCACATGATCACTGATGGCACCCAGCTCTACCTCATCACCACCTCTCTCAACCCACTACTGTCTCTGATTTATCGGGCTGCTTGTCTGACATCCTAAATTGAGCAGAAATTCCCTCCAACTAGATATTGGGAAGACCAAAGTCATTGTCTTCAATCCATATAACAAACTCTAGTCACTAGCCACCCCTGTCCCTGACCACTAACTGAAGTTGAACAAAACCATTTGCAACTTTGGTGTCCTATTTGACTCTGAGATGAGCTTCTGACCTGACCCCTTCCCTCACTAAAACTGCCAACTTCTACCTCTATAACATCACCCATTTCTTCATCTGCCTCAGCTCATCTGCTGCTGAAGCCCTCATCCATGTCTTTGCTACCTCTAGACTTGACTATTCCACTGCTCTACCAGCTGGTCTCCCATCTTGCACCCTCTGTAAAACTAGCTCATACAAAAATCTGCTGCCTAACCTAACTCACAATAAGTCTCATTCAATCATCATCCTTGAGCTCGCTGACTTACAATGGCTCCCGGTCCAGAAATGCATTGATTTTAAAATCTCAGCCTTGTTTTTAAATCCATCCGTGGCCTTGCCCTTTCATACCTCTAACCTCCTCCAGTCCTACAACCTTCCAAGTTCTCTGTGCTACTCCAGTTCCGGGCTCTTATGCATTCCTAATTTTAATCACTCCACCATTGGAGGCCTTCAGCTGTCTAGGCCCTAAACTCTAGAATTCCATCTTTAAATCCCTTCACATTTACACTTCTCTCCCCTCCATTAAGACATCCTTAAAATACACCTCTTTGAGTAAACTTTTTGGTTACCTGTCCTAATATTGCCTTATGTAGCTCAATGTCAAATTTTGTTTGATAAAGCTCCTGTTAATGTCACTACATAAGTGCAGGTTGTTTTTGGGTGTCTCTTTGCTCCCTTTTATCGTCTCTTAGCTTTTTTCCCACATTCTTTCTTCCTCTGCAATTTGTCTGTATTATTCACCTTCCTTTACACTCTCTTTGTTTTACTGGCTCTCTTTTTTCCTCCATCAACAATAACAACTTGTATTTATATAGCACCTTTAGCATAATAAAAAGAAACCAAGGCTTTTCACAAAGGTATTATAAAACAAAGTTTGAAAGCGTACCAGATAAGAACAGACGACCAAAAACTTGGTCAGAGGTAGGTTTTAGAGAATGTCTTAAAGGAGAAAAACTAGCAGAGAGGTGGAAAGGATTAGGGAGGAACTTCCAGAATTTAGGATCTGGGCAGATGAGGGGAGGGGAGGCGATGGCGTAGTGTATTGTCACTGGACTAGTAATCTAGAGACCTCGAATCCTGCCACAGCAGATGGGGGAATTTGAATTCAATAGAAATCTGGAATTAAAAGGCTAATAATGAACGCGAAACCATTGTTGATTGTGGTAAAAACCTATCTGGTTGACTAATGAAGGAAATTTGCTGTCTGGCCTGGCCTACATGTGACTCAAGACCCACAGCAATGTGGTTGACTCTTAAGTGCCCTCTGAAATGTCCTAGCAAGCCACTCAGTTGTATCAAACCACTACAAAGCCATAAAAAAGGAATTAAACCGGACGGACCACCCGGCATTGACCGAGGCACCGGAAACGACAACGGCAATCTCAGTCCTGTCAGCCCTGCAAATTCCTCCTTACTAACACCTGGGGGCGAGTGCCAAAATTGGGAAAGCTATCTCATGGACTAGTCAAGCAACAGCCTGACATAGTCATCCTCACTCAATCATATCTCACAGATGTCCCAGACACCTCCATCACCATTCCTGGGTATGTCCTGTTCCTACCAGCAGGACAGACCCAGCAGAAGTGGCGGCATGTGGTATACAGCAAGAGGGAGTTGCTCTGGGAGTCCTCAACATCGACTCTGGACCAATGAAGTCTCATGGCACCAGGTCAAACATGGGCAAGGAAACTTCCTGCTGATTACCACATACTACCTTCTGTCAGCTGATGAATCAGTGCTCCTCCATGTTGAACACCACTTGTAGGAAGCACTGAGGGTGGCAAGGGCATAGAGTGTACTCTAGGTGGAGGACTTCAATGTCCCTCACCAAGAGTGGCTCGGTAGCACCACTACTGACTGAGCTGGCTGAGTCCTAAATGACATAGCTGCTAGACAGGGTCTGTGGCAGGTGGTGAGGGAGCCAACAAAAGGGAAAAACATACTTGACCTCATCCTCACCAACCTGCCTGCCGCAGATGCATCTGTCCATGATAATATCGGTAGGAGTTACCATCACACTGTCATTGTGGAGGTGAAATCTCGCCTCCACATTGAGGATGCCCTCCATCATGTTGTGTGGCACCCCGCCGTGCTATATGGGATACATTTCGAACAGATATAGCAACTCAAGAATGGGCATCCATGAGGCATCGTGGGCCATCAGCAGCAGCATTGTACTTAAACACAATCTGCAACCTCATGGCCCATCATATTCCCTACTCTACCATTACCATCAAGCCAGGGGATCAACCCTGCCTGCCAGGAGCAGCAGCAGGCATTCCTAAAAATGAGGTGTCAACCTGGTGAAGCTATAACATAGGATTACTTGCGTGCCAAACAGCATAAGCAGCAAGTGATAGACAGAGCTAAGCGATCCCACAACCAATGGATCAGATCTAAGTTCTGCAGTCCTGCCACATCCAGTCGTGAATGATGGTGGACAATTAAATAGCTCACTGAAGGAAGAGGCTCCACAAATATCCCCATCCTCAATGATGGAGGAGCCCAGCACATCAGTGTAAAAGATAAGGCTGAAGCATTTGCTACAATCTTCAGCCAGAAGTGCCGAGCAGATGATCCATCTTGGCCTCCTCTGGAGGTCCCCAGCATCACAGATGCTCTTCAGCCACTTTAATCCACTCCACGTGATATCAAGAAATGCTGAAGGCACTGGATACTGCAAAGACTATGGGCCCTGACAATATTCCAGCAATAGAGCTGAAGACTTGTGCTCCAAAACTAGCCATGCCTCTAGCCAAGTTGTTCCTGTACAGTTACAACACTGGCATCTAACCGGCCATGTGGAAAATTGCCCAGGTATGTTCCGTACACAAAAAATAGGACAAATCCAACCCGCCCAATTATCGCCCCATCAGTCTACTCTCCATCATCAGTAAAGTAGTGGAAGGGGTCATCAACAGTGCTATCAAGCGGCACTTGCTTAGCAATAACCTGCTCACTGACGCCAGTTTGGGTTCTGACAGGGCCACTCAGCTGCTGACCTCATTACAGCCTTGGTTCAAACATGGACAAAAGAGCTGAACTCCAGAGGTGAGGTGAGAGTGGCTGCCCTCGACATCAAGGCCGCGTTTGACCAAGTGTGGCATCAAGGAGCCCTAGCAAAACTGGAGTCAATGGAAATCAGGGGGAAAACTCTCCACTGGTTGGAGTCATACCTAGCACAATGGAAGATGGTTATGGTTGTTGGAGGCCAGTCATCTCAGCTCCAGGACATCACTGCAGGAGTTCCTCAGGGTAGTGTCCTAGGCCCAAGCATCTTCAGCTGCTTCATCAATGACTTGCCCTCCATCATAAGGTCAGAAGTGGGGATGTTCACGGATGATTGCATAATGTTCCAACATTTGCAACTCCTCAGATACTGATGCAGTCCATGTCCAAAAGCAGCAAGACAGGATAATATCCAGGCTTGGGCTGACAAGTGGCAAGTAACATTTGTGCCACACAAGTGCCAGGCAATTACCGTCTCCAACAAGAGAGAATCCAACAATTGTCCCTTGATGTTCAATGCCATTACCATCACTGAATCCCCCACTATCAACATCCTGGGGATTACCATTGGCCAGAAACTGAGCTGGACTAGCCATATAAATACTGTGGCTACAAGAGCAGGTCAGAGGCTAGGAATCCTGCAGAGAGTAACTCACCTCCTGACTCCCCAGAGCCTGTCCACCATCTACAAGGCACAAGTCAGGAGTGTGATGGAATACTCTTCACTTGCCTGGATGAGTGCAGCTCCCACAACACTCAAGAAGCTTGACACCATCCAGCACAAAGGAGCCCACTTGATTGGCACCACATCCACAAACATTCACTCCCTCTACCACTAACGCACAGTAGCAGCAGTGTGTACCATCTACAAGATGCATTAAAAAGAATTCACCAATGTTCCTTAGACAGCACCTTCCAAATCCACGACCACTACCATCTAGAAGGGCAAGGGCAGCAGATAGATGTGAACACCACCACCTGGAAGTTCCCCTCCAAGTCACTCACCATCTGGACTTGGAAATATATTGCCGTTCCTTCACTGTCGCTGGGTCAAAATCCTGGAATTCCCTTCCTAACAGCACTGTAGGTGTACCTACACCACATGGACTGCAGCAGTTCAAGAAAGCAGCTCAATATGACCTTCTCAAGGGCAACTGGGGATGGGCAATAAATGCTGGCCCAGCCAGCGAAGCCCACATCCCATGGATGAATAAAAAAAACTATCAATCATGAAGCGGTTTAAATCATGGATGCTCAAGAGGCCAGAATTGGAGCAGTATAAATACCTCAGAGAGTTGTAGGAGTGGAGGAGATTACAGAAATAGAGAGGGACTTTGGAAACAGGATGAGAATTTTAAGATCAAGGCGTTGTTTAACTGGGAGCCAGTGTAGGTTCGTGAGCACAAAGGTGAAGGGAGAACAGCATTTGGTGTGAAGTAGGTCACAAGCAGTAGAGTTTGGTTTAGTTAAATTTTGGGGTTTGGGTTAATGTTCAGGACTATACTTGGGGTTCAGTGTAGGGGGTTAGGCTTAGCAGTTTGAGCTTGGGGTCAGGGTTAGGATTAGCCCCTTCTTGTCTTCTGCCTTCCTTTCAGATGGCCAGGCAATATATTGCAAGCTGACACAACAATTGCATATTTTAAAACAGTCCTCAGTCTGCAACTGAACTACCCTCGTTGTGCAGAATGTCTAAGATGTCAAACTCCTTCTCTGTCCCTGTCCCATCTAGATCTAATTTTTGAACTTGACATAAGATGGAAGCTTTGACCACACCTGATCTGAGTTTCGTGTTGTGGGAAAGTGTTATGCAATAATGATGTGCTGCTGTTACTTGCTTCATTGGCTCATTGACATTGGATCAGACCAGACAGATCATCAGCCACCTTGTCAATGATATGCAGTGGCCATCTTAAAGGGCTAAACAGCAAGAAACATCAAAGTGTTTAAAACCCTTAAACCCTTATTTGGCCTTTGTTCCTTTTTCTGTTCAGCTTCAAGGGTGGTTTACACTGGACATATTGGAGCAGCCTTTAGTTCCTTAGCCCTAATATCGATGCTGGCTGTTTTTGAGAATTCTCCTTTCAGTCTTTCACTCCCTGTCTTTTTTCTCTCACCATCTCCTTTTCATCCATTTCTTTGTGTGTGTCTCATTTTTGTCTATGTCCCCTTTCTCCCTTGGCTTTGAAATTCTCTAGTTCTCTCTCTTTCTGCTTTTATCCCTTATCATCTCTATATGTGTGTCTCTCTGAATTCCCTTTCATTCTCTACTCCCCAGTTGAACACAAACAAAAATACAAGCAGATCCTTTCTATTCTACATTGCACAGAACCGTTTGCTGATCAGTCCTTGCCTTTGTGTGAATAACTGAGTTTCTTTATGGCTGCTGTGAGTTTATTTAAATTGAATCCACTTATTTCTGAAAGGTTGTGGACTGGTCGATCTTGTTGCAGCAGCCTGTCATTAATATGTTTGAACAGGCTCTCTTTCTCAGGAAAATCAGGTTTTGCAATGATGCTGTTAACAGAGGATTACATTTACACCTGGAAAGAAAGGAATTATACCAATGACGAGAAGAACTGCTATTCCAAACTAGCATAGTAAAGCCGCAAGGCAGCTAAAGAGAGAGGTGTGTAAAGACAAGAACAGGAAGCGATACCGAGAGACAGAGAGAGACACACACACACGCATATACATGTTGCAAAACCACGCGAGAAAGGCAGACACAGACAAAAACACACACACACACACAAAATGAGATGAGAAGAAGGAGATAGCAAGAGAGAAAGGAATGAGGGGGCAAGCAAGAAGGAGAAAAGCACAAAAGGTAAATGAAGCAAAATAGCTAGAACAAGACAGAGACAAGGAAAGAGAGATACACATGGGTGAGTAAACAGATAGGAAATCAAGAACAAAGACCCATGGCAACACGAGGTTAGAAATAGTTGGAGAGTGTAAGAGGGATACGTGTACGCCTAAAGATTGAAGTGAGAAAGGACAGGGAGAGGTATTAGCTCAAAGAGACAAAGGCTGAAAGTAAAAGTGAGACAGAGGAAAGCGAAAAGTATTGGGCACTAACTGCTGAACAAGGACCAGGGACAAAAAAATGATCGTTGGAACAGAAGTTTGCAGCTGAGTTGGAATTCAACACATCCAAGGAGCCGAGAAAGTGATTTACATGTAACAAATAGGTAAATAAAAAAGAATGAGTAAACAGGGATGATCCAGTTGTAATTGCAGGAAATGGTGTAGTACTAAAACATACAGACTAGAAAGGTCCCAGGACTGATTAATGGTTGGTGTTGATTTCTCTTCAGTGATCTACTTGAAGTATATGAATATGACATTGGGTGAGGATGGAATTAAATTTGATTGTGATAACCATCCCTGCATGTGTCAAGTTCTCCTCCTATGCTCGCACATGAAGAATAATCACTTGTGTGCAATATTGAAGGCGCGCTGATGCCTGAGGAACCATAATTGGTGTTGACTACTGGTGCTGAAGGAATAACAGGCATGTACTGTAATCGCCTATATGGAAAACATTGTTAGAGCTAACTTTTAAAATCATAAAAAATTTAATTGGATACTTTGCGGAAAACTTTGTCACAATGCAAGCTGTCTATAGCTTTGGACCAGGATTTGGCATTTGTTGTTATATATGAAAAATGTCTTGTTTACCCACAGAAGTCCAACTAGAATTGAAAATATCTTTAATTTACAGAGAGTGATAAATGCATACATCTAGACCCATGTTGTAGCTTCACCAAGTTGGCAGCTCATTTTTAGGTATCCATGATGCTGTTCCTAGCATATTTTCCTACAGTCCTCATATAACCAGGATTGGTCCTCTGGATTAATGGCAACGGTAGAGTAAGTGATATGCCAGGTCATGAGGCTGCTGATGGCTCACAGCACCTCATGGGTGCCCAGTTTTGAGCTGCTGAATTTATTCTGAATCTATTCCACTTAGCACGTTGGTGATGTCACACAAAACAATGCAGTGCGTCCTCAGTGTGGAGTCTGGGCTGTCTCCACAAGGGTTGTGCGGTTGTCACTCCTGCCAATACTGACATGGACAGTTGCATCTGTGTCAGGTATATTGGGGAGGACGAGGTCAGGCAGGTTTTTCCTTCTTGGTTATTTCACCACCTCCCGCAGGACCAGTCTAGCAAATATGTCTACCAGAAATTGGCTAGACCGGTCAGTAAAGGTGCCACTGACCTATTTTTGGTGATGGTCATTTAAGTCCCCACCCAGAGTACATTCTGTGCCCTTGATACTCTGTGTTCAGCTTGGAAAAGCACCAATTCATCACCTGACGGAGGGCAGTAGGGGCTAGGGCAGAAGCTTTCCTTGCCGACATCTGACCTGACCCTATGAGAAAATGGGGATGTGGTGGTAATGTCACTGGACTAGTAATCCAGAGACTCAGGCTAATGCCTTCTGGACATGGGTTCAAATCCCATCACGGCAGCTGGTGGAACTTAAATTCAATTAACAATTCTCGAATATAAAGCTAGTCTCAATAATGGTGACCACAACTATCATCGATTGGTGTAAAAACCCATCTGGTTCACTAATGTCCTTTCGGGAGGAAAATCTGCCATTCTTACCTGGTCTGGCCTACACTTGACTCCAGGCCCACAGCACTGTGGATAACTCATAACTGCCCTCTGAAATGGCCTCACAAGCCACTCAGTTCAAAGGCAATTAGGGATGGGAATCAAATGCTGGATTCGCCACTGAGGCCCAGATCCCATGAAAGAATAAAGGGGAAAAAACCTGATGAAATGAGACTTCATGGGGCCCAGAGACAATTTTGAGGGCTCCCAGAGCCGGTCCCAACTCGCTGTGTAACGCTGTACTGCCACCTCTAGTGGGTCTGTCCTCCTGGTGGGATAGGACATATCCAAGGATGGTGATGGAGGAGTCCGGGACATTGCATGGAAGGTTTGGCTTGGTAACTATGGCTATGTCGAGCTGTTGCTTGACCAGTCTGTAGGACAATTCTCCCAAATTTTACATAAGCCTCCAGATGTTAGTGAGGAGGACATTGCAGGGTTGGCAGTACCTTTGCTGTTTCTAGTACCTAGGTAGATGCCAGATGATCTGCCAGTTTTATCATTCTTCAACATTTCTGTAACACTTTTATACAACTGGGTGGCTTGATAGGCCACTTCAGCAGGTGGTTAAAAGTTGACCATATTCCTGTGGATCTGGAGTCACATGTAGGCCAAACTGGATAAGGATGGCTGATTTCCTTCCCTGAAGAACATTAGTGAACCAGATGGGATTTGTGACAACCTGGTAGTTTCATGGTCACCATTACTGTGACTAGCTTTTTACTGATAAATTTGAAGCCTTCTTTTGAACTGAGTAACTGGTATATTTTAGATGAAAATATTGCAGTGTTGGCATATTAATGTGCCAGTACCCAGCAATCTGTATAATACAAAAATATGAAAATATACCTTGGATATTGAGGGTCCTGGAATTCCACAAGACCAATTACATTGGTTTTGTGCTCCTTAAGTGGGACTGCCCTGACAATTCTCTGCAATACTGATCCCACCAGAATTTCAATTACAGTGGTCTCAAGAATAGGTCTTGTGTTAAATACAAACACTGTTCTGGGGATGCTTGGAGTTAGAACAAATCATTTCAATGGGAATGGCTTCCAATCCCTCCTAGATGAGATTGAGCAAAGAAAAGAGAGTCTGCTAGCTCTCCATTCCAGAGAAACTTCAAAAAAGTGTGTTTAGTGTATTGTACAAAGAGGGTGTGATGCCGCAACTGTAGAACAGTGCTGTGAGTGGTTCAATAACCTAACAAAAGCAGTCAAGGTAACACAGTGGCCAATCTCCCTTTCCTTTTGGATACCAACACACCCTTCATCCTTTAAAATGAGCGGCTCTACAAATAACTCTTCACATTGTAGGACAGCAATAATGGGATCTTACAGAATGTGTCGCTCTCTCTGCTAAGTATAATTATTTACACTCAGAACCTTGAACCCCCTTTCTTTACTTTAATAGGGTGAAACCAGCAGTGAAATCAGCTGTCTGTGCCACTTGTGAGATATTTCTTAATTGCTAAACTTCAACAACTTCATTTAATCTTGTTGCAGAAGAGAATTTATTTTGTACAAGGGAAAGCCCTGAGATTCAAGGCCTTACCCTCTGTGAGGAGCAGGCCATGAAGTTGCTGAGACGACAACTCCGCTCTAACTATGAGAGGTGGCAAGGTTGCTGACACAGCACTGGTGCCAGGCTAATGGGATCTTACAGAACCTTACACCCTTATTCAAAATGTAACACCCTTATTCAAAAAGGGAGACAAAAAACAGGTAACTATAGCTTAGTTAGCTTAACATCCGTCATTGGGAAAATGTTGGAGTCTATTATAAAGGGTATAATAGCAAAGCATTTAGAAATGCATAATATAATCAAACAGAGTCAGCTTGGCTTCATGAAGGGGAAATCATGCCTAACAATTTATTAGAATTCTTTGAGGAGGTAACAAGCAGGATAGATAAAGGGGAACCAGTAGATGTAATATATTTGGATTTCCAAAAGTCGTTAGATAAGGTACCGTACATAAGGTTACTTAATAAGATAAGAGCCCATGATTTTGGGGGTAGCGCATTAGCATGGATAGAGGATTGGCTAACTAATAGAAGACAGTATAAGGGGGAACTTTCAGGATGGCAACTTGTAACTAGTGGAGTGCCACAGGGATCAGTTCTGGGGCCACAGTTATTTATAATATATATTAATGACTTGGATGAGGGAAGTGAATGTACTATCACCAAGTTTGCAGATGACACAAAAATAGGTGGGAAGGCAAGCGATGAGGATCACACAAAGAGTCTATAGAGGGATATAGACAGGTTAAGTGAGTTGGCAGATGGAATATAATGTGGGAAAATATGACGTTATGCACTTTGGCAGGAAGGTTAGAGGAGCTGAATGTTATTTAAATGGAGAAAGACTGCAGAAAGTTGCAGCACAGAGGGATTTGGGGGTCCTCGTGCATGAATCACAAAAAGCTAGCATACAAGTTCAGCAGGTAATAGGGAAGGCAAATGGAATATTGGGCATTATTTCAAAAGGAATGGAGTATAAAAATTGGGAAGTCTTGCTAAAATTATACAGAGCACTAGTTAGATCACACCTAGAATACTGTGAACAGTTTTGGTCCCCGTATCTAAGGAAAAATATACTGGCATTGGAGGCAGTCCAGAGAAGGTTCATTAGGTTGATCCTGGTATTTTCTTATGAGGAGAGGTTGAGTAGGTTGGACCTGTACTCATTGGAGTTTAGAAGAATGAGAGGTGACCTTATTGAAACATTTAAGATTCTTAGGGAGCTTGACAGGGTAGATGCTGAGAGGTTGTTTCCCCTTGTGGGAGAGTCTAGGACCAGAGGGCATATTCTCAGAGTAAGGGGTTGTCCATTTAAGACAGGGATGAGGAGGAGTTTCTTCTCTCAGAGGGTAGTGAATCTGTGGAATTCTTTACCATAGAGGCTGGGTCATTAAGTATATTCAAGGCTGAGATAGACAGATTTTTAATCAGTAAGGGAAAGAAGGGTTATGGGGAAAAGGCAGGAAAGTAGAGTTAAGGATTATCAGGTCAGCCATGATCTCATTGAATGGCAGAGCAGACTCGATGAACTGAATGGCCTACTTCTGCTCCTACATCTTATGGTCTTATGGCAGAAAACAATCAAAAACGGTTTCCATCCCCACTTTCCAAGGCCACTAGAAAAAAAGTGTCCACAATTTAGTCCCAGAAACTGGGGGAATAGCATAGAATTTCAGGGCAAAGGGGGCTATCTCTGTGTTGCCCTTATCTTTTCAAATCCTAATGATGATCATTCTTGCCTTCCTCTGCTTTCACCTCTTGTCTGCTAAAGACACTCACTCATCCTGACCCATAGAGGCTGACTTTAATATGCCAAAATTAGCATTAACAGGGTGGGGGAAAAGGCATCAAAATGGGACAGTCCATCAATGCTGCTACTCTGGCAACTTGCACTTTGAAAGGATCTGACTTACATTGAGTCCGCAAAGGCACTGACCACTCGGGCAGTGGCCACACATTCAACACTTGTATCTCTCTTACTCTTCCATGTTACAGAAAAATACTACCAGTCATTGACAACCCAGGCATGCACCCTCCCTCCTCAGCCATGCACCACCAACCCCATCCCAAAGACCTATCTACTGCTGCTGCCACCATTCTGGCTGGCTGACATCCCTGTGGCCCAAAACAGACCATATAAAAGTTATTATTTATCCAGTAATTTCTTTGTATCGACGGGCTTCTGCTTACTTGATTATATGTGGCCATGCCGCATGAGGGAATTTAAGACAGTGAATATTGGTAGGCTATTTGACTGCAAAAGTCATCACAGCCTGACCATGATTTTGTTTTCATCAGCAGTACCCTTTTCATTCTCTCTTTTCCTTTCATCTCTCCATCCTCCCCTGCCCATATGCACGCATTCACACAAAATCCAATGGGAACCATGGTAGATTTTTCCTCATATCCAATAATTGAAAGGCTACATTAATGCAACCATCCTGGTCAATGTCAGCCAACCTGGACTTTCCCATTTAATATAAATGCTGCGGATGCTGGAAGTCTGAAACAAACACAAAAAATGCTGGAAAAACTTAGCAGGCCTGACAGCGTCCGTGGAGAGAAAAACAGAGTTAATGTTTTGAGTCTGTATGACTCTTCTTCAGAACTAAAGGGAAGTTGAAATGTGGTGAAATATGTACTGTTTAAAGGGGGTGGAACAGGTGAAGCTGGATAGAAGGCCAGTGATAGGTGGAGGCAAAGGAGAGATTGCAGAAGATGTTATAAAGAAAAGGTCAAAGGGGTGTTAATGGTGGTGGTACTGGCTAAAGAAGATGCTAATGGTGACATTAAGAGTAGAAAGCAGAATGTGATAATGGCCGGACCAGGGTAAGCGCTCCGGAAAGGACAACGTGAGCAAGTGATAGATGGCCCTAGTGGGGGTGAAGTAGGGGGAATGGATGGTGGTGGGGGAAAAAATCAAAAATAGGCTAAAAGCTGGGGATAAAATAATGAATTTTTAAAAAATGGAGATAAATTTAAAAAGTGGAAAAAATAAATAAAAATTAAAATATTAAAGTAAAAATGAATATTTGAAAAAGGGACCAAAAAGGGGTGAGGATGGAGGAGAGAGTTCATGGTCTGAAGTTGTTGAACTCAACGTTAAGTCCGGAAGGCTGTAAAGTGCCCAATCAGAAGATGAGGTGCTGTTCCTCCAGTTTGCGTTGAGCTTCACTGGAACAGGCCAACATTGGAGCAGGCCAAAGACGGATACGTGGGCATGAGAGCAAGGTGGTGTGTTGAAATGGCAAGCAACAGGAAGGTCTGGGTCATGCGTGCGGACAGACCGAAGATGTTCCGCAAAGCGGTCACCCAGTCTGCTTCACTTGAAAGGAGCATTTGGGCCCTTGGACGGTTAGGAGGGGGGAAGTAAAGGGGCAGGTGTTGTACCTTCTGTGATTTCATGGGAAGGTGCCGTGGGAGGGAGTTGAGGTGTTGGGGATGATGGACCTCATTTCTTCCTATCTTGACTCCATTCTCTCTCCCATTTTCCAGTCCCTTCACACCTACATCCGCGATCCCTCTGATGCCCTACATCATATCAACAATTTCCAGTTGCCTGGCCCTAACCATCTCCTGTTCACCATGGACATCCAATCTCTTTACACCTCCATCACCTACCAGGATGGTCTGAGGGCTCTCCACTTCTTCATTGAACAGAGGCCCGAACAATCCCCATCCACCATTACTCTCCTCCGTCTGGCTGAACTTGTTCTCTCACTGAGCAATTTCTCCTTAAACTTGTCTCACTTCCTCCAAATAAAAGGTATGGCTTTGGATACCCACATGTGCCCCAGTTATCCCTGTCTCTTTTTGGGGTTTGTGGAACATTCCTTGTTCCAGTCCTACTCAGGCTCCCTCCCACAACTCTTTCTTCGGTACATCAATGACTGTTTTGGTGCCGCTTCATGCTCTCACCTGGACCCGGAAAAGTTTATCAATTTTGCTTCCAATTTCCACCCCTCCATCACTTTCACATGGTCCATCTCCGACACTTCCCTTCCCTTCCTTGACCTCTTCTGTCTCATTTTCAGGTGATAGACTGTCCATCAATATTCATTACAAGCCTACCGACTCCCACAGCTACCTCGACTACAGCTCCTCACGCCCCGCTTCCTATAAGGACTCCATCCCATTCTCTCAGTTCCTTTGCCTCTGTCACATCTGTTCTGATGATGCCACTTTCCAAAACAGTGCTTCTGACATGTCTTCCTTCTTCCTTAACTGAGGTTTTCCACCCACGGTGGTTGACAGGGCCCTCAACTATGGCCGACCCATCTCCTGCACCTCTGCCCTCAAGCTTTCCTCTCCTTCCCAGAGCCATGATAGTGTCCCCCATTGTCCTCACTTTTCACCCCACCAACCTCCGCATTCAAAGGATCATCCTCTGCCATTTCTGCCAACTCCAGCATGATGCTACCACCAAACACATCTTCCCTTCACTCGCCCTGTTGGTATTCCGTAGGGACTGTTCCCTTCAGGACACACTGGTCCACTCCTCCATCACACCCTACACCTCAACCCCCCTCCCACGGCACCTTCCCATGAAATCGCAGAAGGCGCAACACCTGCCCTTTTACTTCCCCCCTCCTCATCGTCCAATGGCCCAAACGCTCCTTTCAAGTGAAGCAGTGCTTCACTTGCACTTCCCTCAATTTGGTCTACTGCATTCGCTGCTCCCAATGCGGTCTCCTCTACATTGGGGAGACCAAACGCAGACTGGGTGACCGCTTTGCGGAACACCTTTGGTCTGTCCGCAAGTATGACCCAGACCTTCCTGTTGCTTGCCACTTCAACACACCACCCTGCTCTCATGCCCGTCCTTGGCCTGCTGCAATGTTCCAGTGAAGCTCAATGCAAACTGGAGGAACAGCACCTCATCATCCGATTACACACTTTACAGCCTTCCGGACTTAACATTGAGTTCAACAACTTCAGACCATGAACTCTCTCCTCCATCCTCACCCCTTTTTGATCCCCTTTTTTGAATATTCATTTTTATTTTAAAAGTTTTATTTTTATTTTTTCCACTTACTTTTATTATTTTTAAAAATGTATTTCCATTTTTTTAATTCACTGTTTTATCCCCAGCTTTTAGCCTATTTTGGATATTCTTTTCCCACCCGTGTCCCCTCCTCCCCCACCTCCTCCTCCACCAGGGGCATCTGTCACATGCTCATGTTGTCCTTTCCAGAGCACTTACCCTGGTTAGGCTATTATCACATTCTGCTTTCTACTCTTAATAGCACCATTAACACCTCCTTTAGCCAGTACCACCAATGTTAACGCCCCTTTGACCTTTTGTTTATGACATCTTTCGCAATCTCTCCTCTGCCTCCACCTATGACTGGCCTCCTATCCAGCTTCACCTGTTCCACCCCCCCCTTTAAACAGTGTATATTTCACCACATTTCAATTTCCCTTTAGCTCTGAGGAAGAGTTGTGGGGACTGGAAAGGTTAACTCTGGTCTTTCTCTCCACAGATGTTGTCAGGCCTGCTGAGTTTTTCCAGCATTTTTTTTTGTTTCTGGGCCGGGACTTTCCCGATGGGCTCGGCCGAGTGTCGAATCGCCAGAGCGGCTCAATTTTCTTTCATTTGGTCGGGATTAGAAGGTTGAAGTTACCGAGCACGAAACATTTTCACACTGAAACGCTGTGACTGAAACATTTCTGTACTCGGCGCTAAACCAGACACATTTGCCATTCGGAAAGCTGTTTATTGATCTCCTCAGTGCCAGTTTGTCCATTTTGAATATATTTAGTTAGAGGATGAGTCTTTATTAAAAAATCATTTGACCTATCACGGGAGCGGAGTTCAAAAGTTAAATGTCGAGTGCTGATTTGCATAAACTAACCTGGTGTGTGTGTGTAAGGGGTATACCCCAAGCCACTGCAAATGCGCAATTCCCAAAGACGGTTCAACTTGGATTGTGTGTGTGGAAGGGACTTGTTTTTTCCAAAAGTGTCTCCTCTTTGTTTTCTGTTGTTTGTTTTGTGTAACTCCCGAGTTTAGGGATCGCGCAGCAATGACAAAACAAAATTTCTCCTGAGGATTGGATTGCAGGGCGACCTAAATACAGTACCGTACCGAGCAAACAGGTATGGGCTCGTTCAGGAGGCTGTTAGACAACGCTTTCCACTTCCTTCTCTAAAGAACGGCTGTCTTAAGGGGGAATTCGAGCAGCCGTTGGAAATATTGGCCAGTGTGCAGTTGTTGCACAGTGGGTCATTCCAAAAAGAAGGGAAAGTCAATCTGTAAACAACAATCATCAGTGGCTATGAGGTACATTCTGCATCTCCCTCTTCGCCATGTATTTTATTTGTTCTTGTTTGTGTTGTACTGAACGAAAGCTGTTTGTTATGAGATCTGCACTTACAACGAGAAATGCGTGGGGTGGGGAAGGGAACAGACACGACCAAAATTCAAAGGAATAGGAGAGAGGATGAACGTCCCTTAAGTACTGAAAACTGATAAGCTTAGGTTTAAAGACCGTTGGGGGAAGAATTGACCGAAGGAGATAAAGTTGAATAGCTTTGAGATCTTGGTGACTCCGGGATCCTGACGATGTATTCTGATTTCGACAATAAGGATATGGGGAGTAGGAAGATCGTGTAGTAGTGCTGTGGACATTGGGAGGAACAAGACTGGAAAGTTCAGAGAATAGGAAACCTAACTTCTGGGTGATAGGTGTGGGACTTACATTTGAGATCTGAGAGGATAATGATGGAAAGATGTCAATAGATGAAGAAAAATTAAGGTTGCAGACATTGGGCAAGAAATTGAATTTGTGAAACCCAGGAAACTTAAGTACGGTTGCAAGGTCGAGTAAATCCTGCAGAGTGAGTATCAATGGGTCGTTGCAATCATATTTGGTGTTGCTTCATTCTTCTTTCCTCCAGTCTAGTTTCTGTTATATCCTCGTCATCTTCCTTTCCATAATGCAGATAAAGGAGCATTCCCATTTGGAAATCTAGCTCTTTCACTCAAAATTTTCAAATCTTCAGGCACCCACTTCAAAAGCAAAACTTTTTGGTTATGTTACATTCAAAGAATATTATCCTGATGAAATCAGAGGAAGCTCAGAAAATAAATCACAAAATGTAGCCTGCACTGTGCAGTATCGGCTGTGGGATATGATCTCTTAATGCTGTCCCTTGTACATTGGCATGGTTACCGTTGGCACTAACATTACAGGTAGATGTTAGTAGCCATTCACACCTGCATTTATATACAAAAGGGAGGGTTTTGTGCAGCTGGTAGTGCAGGTCATCCGAACAAAAATATACATGTGCCATGATTGTGGCCCACCTAAAACTGGGTGGGTTTTTTTGTAAGGACGATATCCAGGTTTGTGTCTACTGATTAAGTTCTCTTACACTGTTGGGCCCACACAACAACCTGCATTATTCCAGGTGAATTGGCACATTGTAAGAACATAAGATTGAGGAAACATTGTTTAAATCATGCAGTTTGACACATCGTTTGGGTTAACAGCTCAAGCTTAATATTATAACTTTCATCTTTCCTCCTCCTGAGGCTTATATCCCTTTTAAAGAATTTGGTCAATTTTCTTTTGAATGATTTAACTAAAGCAACATATTTAATAGCTTGACATATGAAGAGATGATGAGAACAATTTCTAATTTCTTTTCTCCTTAATTTTTAGAGTTCCATAATGAAATTTTGCAGAAATATAACAATCTTTCCAGCAAAAATGAGTACGCCAACCCCACCACCAAGTTCACTCTTTACAACTCATCTCAAAATAATTTAAGTATTATCCCTTATTTGGTACATCCCATCATCAGTTGGAGAGTCTGTTAACAACCATTGAGTGCAGTTTGGCAGCATGTGAATTTTAATGGTTCAGGTGTCTTGACAGCGAGAGACTGGAGTGGAATGCACTCCAGATTCTCAAAATCTTCCCTTTTCTACAAGAAGGTAGACTGAGAGTAGTATATTCATCCCATCCAGCTTGAATTGTCACTTAGGTCTGTAAGCTGGGTTCCTACTGAGTTATTCTAATACTCTCCTGCTTTGACACTGTATGACTTCATTCCCTGTTGAATGATGAATCAAATTTCCATTATAAATTATGTCAGCTGCATCAAATTCACTGTCCTAGGTAGTAGCCTATTCTTTAAAGCAGTAGCTGTCCAACACTATGGCTGTGTAGATAGGGAGTGAGGAGGGGGATCCGGAGAAATTTCTTTCCAGAGAGATTTGTTGAAGCTTTGCCACATGGTTGATGCTGAGGCCATTGCAACTGTAACGTCCTCCAGCCCTACAAACAAGCCTCTGAGATCTCTGCTGCATTCCTTCAATTCTGACCTCTAGCGTATCCACAATTTTAACTGGTTTTGACTGGCAGCCATGCCTTTAGCAGCATAGGCACAAGACTCTCCATGTATCTATCTCTCTCTCTATCCCTTTAAGACAAATCTTAAAACCTACATCTTTGACCAAGCATTTGATCATCTGTCCTAATATCTCCTTGTGTGGCTCAGTGTGAAACTTTGATAACACTCCTGTGAAGTGCCTTGAGATGCTTTACTACATTAAAGGCACTATATAAATGCAAGTGTTGTTGTTGAGGGAAACATTGGCTAAATATTTGAAAAAAAAATCAGAACTATGGACAATACAAGACGGTGTGTTTTAGTTTTTGATCTGGTAAAGAGCTGGTACTAGTGCAATCGTTGGAATAGCCTTGACTTGAATGCAAACCTCTGATTCTATGCAGTAGGGGTAATCTTCTAAAGTTGAAATTAAGTTGACAAAGGCTAAATATAGGGAGCCTTATCTTGCATCTGGTGCATGTAGTATCTTATTGGAATTGCTTGATGTGGGGCCTGGATCCTAAAGGTGGGAATATATTTTATTGAGAACCAAAAACCATGAATTTTGAACTTGTGTGTTTTTTTGCTCTAAGGTTTGGAAGAAAAAAATCTTTTGAAAAGCATCCAATGGAATTTGCATTTACAGGATAAGCCAGCGCTTATCAAATAAGGATTGATCCATGGACCCACAAGTTAACTGTGCTCAGGAAAGTGGAAGACTTAACACTGAAGGAGAGGCAGCTACTTTGAGTAAGGTAAATCAAATCATCTATTATTTGGGAAGATTAAGCCCATCTTTGCTTGGTTACACTTGAACAAACTCTGCACAATCAAATGCAAACTGAGCTGGATGCAAGACTTTTCTTTAAGAAAAACTCAAGATGTTAAAATAGCAAAAAGTATTTTGTCACTTTGGAAGAAAAGTCAAATTGTGTCTGCGCACACATGAATCTTCAGATAAATCTAATATATATTTCACGAAATCGAATGCGCTGTATAAGCTTTAGACTTGACTTATTTTTGATGAATTTCTCAATGTACAAGCTAGTACTTTGGGATTGGCCAGAATGTCCCTATGTAACATTTTTGGCAGTTTTTAAAAAAAAATCCTATGGCCCCAGCTACAAAGGATGTAATTGCTAAGTTTTCTCCTGACCTGGAGTGGGCAGGGCCAGAAATGCTTTTGGAAACTTCTCTATCACATCGCTAACTCCTGCTGTATCTTTTCCATTTCCTGCTTTCAAGTCCCAAATTACAAAATACTACGAAGTATTGACAGTATAGGAACAGCCCTTTGTAGGCCCTTGCTCGTGTTTATGCTGCATATGAACCTCATCCTATTTCGATCTTTTTTCCTACACTGTCCCCTCCCCCCACCCCACCCCCACTAGGGCCATCTGTCACTTGATCATCCTGCTTTCCAGTCTTAATGTCATTATTAGCACCTCCTTTAGCCAGTATCACCACCATCAACACCCCTTTGACCTTTTGTTTATGACATCTTTTGTAATCTCTCCTTTGCCTCCACCTATCACTGGCCTTCTATCCAGCTTCACCTGTCCCACCCCCCTTAAACAGTCTACATTTCACCACATTTCTACTTCTCTTTAGTTCTGAAGAAGAGTCATATGGACTCAAAATGTTAACTCTGTCTTTCTCTCCACAGATGCTGTCAGACTTGCTGAGTTTTTCCAGCAATTTTTATTTTTAAACCTCATCCTATCCCTCTTCATCTAACCTCATCAACATATCCTTCTATTCCTTTTTCCCTCGTGTGTTTATTTCGATTCCCCTTGAATGTATCTGTGCTATTTGCCTCAGTCTTCTCTTTTTTCTAGAGAAAAGAGCTTCACCTCATTCAATCTTTCCTGATAAGTATATCTTTCAGTTCTGGTATCATTCTATTAACTCTTTTTTTGCACATTCTTCAGTGCCTTTATATCCATATAATCATGCACAGGTCAAAACTATTCACGGTACTCCAAGCCTGGTCTAAACAATTCTCTCTCTCCAAAAATGGGCCCAGTGATTTGTTTGCTTTTTTACAACATGATTAAACTGTGACATTATTTTGTGATCTGTGTATCTATACCCCAGATTTCTGTGTTCTTCTACCCCATTGAAACACTTATTTTCTATGGAGCATGTGGCCCCCTTATTCTTATGATGGCGTAGTGGTATTGTCGCTGGACTAGTAATCCAGAGACCCAGGGTAATGCTCTGGGGACTAGGGTTTGAATCTCACCATGGCAAATGTTGAAATCTCAATTTAATAAAAATCCGGAAAGTCTAATGATGACCACAAAACCATTGTTGTAAAAACCCATCTGGAAATCTGCTGTCCTTACCTGGTCTGGCTTACATGTAACTCCAGACCCACAGCAATGTGGTTGACTCTTGAATGCCCTCTGAACAAGGCCAATTATAGATGGGCAATAAATGCTGGCCTAGCCAGTGACGCCCACATCCCATGAATGATTTTTTTTTTAAAAAACACTTACCTAGAACAAAAACAAAAATACTTGGAAAAACTCAGCAGGTCTGACAGCACCTGCGGAGAGGGATACAGTTAACGTTTCGATCCTGAATGATACTTCATCAGAGCTAAGGAAAAATAGAAAAGAGGTGAAATATAAGCTGGTTTAAGGGGGGGGATGCCCACCCGCCCTCCCTTAAACCAGCTTATATTTCACTTTTCTATTTTTCCTCAGTTCTGAAGAGTCATTCGGACTCGAAATGTTAACTGTATCCCTCTCCGCAGATGCTGTCAGACCTGCTGAGTTTTTCCAGGTATTTTTGTTTTTGTTCTAGATTTCCAGCATCCGCAGTATTTTGCTTTTACCCACACTTACCTATATGCAGTTCATTTGCTAATTTTACCCATTTTACAAGTTTACTAATGTCGTTTTGTGTTTTGTCATAGTCCAACTCTGTATGAACTGCACCTCCCAATTTGGTATAATCTGCAATGTACTGCCAATTCCATATTCCAGAGACCAGTCATTTATGTTGTGAAATACAATGGTTCCTGCACCACTCCTTGTGGAACCCTATTTCCCATCATTTGCCAATCTTATTTACTACCTCTAATCTCTGTTTTCTGTTTTACAGCCAACATTCTATCCATTTTGCTACTTGTCTTCTGACTCTACATTTTCTGACCTTACTAAGTCTACTATGCAGTACCTTATCAAAGGCTTTTTGGAAATCCAATTATATTATGTCTACTGCATTACCCTTATCTTCCTTTTTGTCACTTCTTCAAAGAATTCAATAAGATTGGTCAGGCATGGCCCTTCCTTTTGTCATCTGTGCTGACTATTTATTATAATTTCAGTGTCTAGGTGCTTTTCTGTTATGTTTTTGAATAAGGATTCCAATATTTTTCCTATCACCAACTATAGTCCCCTTGTTCGATCTCCTTTTTTATTTATAGGAATCACATTAGCTGTCCCCCAATCCTCTTGTAGTATTCCCTTTTCTAATGCGTTTTTTATATTTGCCTTTGCTATCTCTTCCCCAACTCTTAATACGCATGAATGTAACCCCTCCAGACCAGAGGTTTTTTTCCTATCTAAATTTGATTAGTTTTTCAATTTTCTACCCTCTTTCTATCTGAAATAATGTTCTATCCTTTTTTGATCTCCTCTCCTAATATATTGTCCATCCTGTTACTTTACCTGGTAAATACTGAGGCAAAATAATTATTTAATATTACTGACATTTTGCTATCATTACTTGTGAATTTATTGTATGTATCCCTTAGTGGCCCTATCTGTACCCTGATTGTTATTATTTATGGGTCTGTAGAATACTTCACCATTTCTTTTTATATTCCCTGATAATTTAATTTTATAGATTCCTTTTGCCGCCTTAATTTTATTTAAACTTTCGTATTGCCTTTTGTCATCCACCCCTTTGAGAGATGTATGCATGTTGAGATAAATTAATACATTTTCCAACAAGAGTCACTGGATTAACTGGCTGATTTCCCGCCCTCAGCCCCACCCGCCAACATTCCTAGCATGGGACACCAAGGAATGTGATGTCCAAATGGTAGATCTGATCAAGATTAGATAATATAACACAGACCAAGGAATTTACATCACAGCATTCTGCATTTAATCATTGGGCAATCGGGGAGCAGTGGGAGCACGCAAACATATGCTTTTCCCATTTTAGTCCCGGCTGGAATATTTAACATACACTGTGATTAACCACATTCCATTTCTGTAATGGTGAGATTAATGGAGAAACATTAATGATGAATGTGCAGACAACACAGTCTTAACGTGTAGTTAATAGTCATTTCTAGTAAAGGAACATGCATTCTTTGTAAATAGGCTATCTCCCCAAAGACTTGGTTGGGGAATGGATTGTGGTGGAGTTAAAAGCAAAGGAAAACAGAGAGCTAAAATCAAGAGATGAAATAAAAATAGAATCGCTAATTAATAACCCCGCAGCATACAATTAAGAAAGTAGTGTCAATTAAACAAATACAATGTGAACATACAAACATAAAACAAACCCCCAAACAGGGAAAGACCAACTGATCCACCAAACCTGTCCCAGACATGTTTTGTTTCTATATTTTGTGTGTTGTGTCAAGAGACTCTCTACCCCCTACATGCCAAGTGGTCTCCTGGAATCAAAGAGAAACCAGATTTGGGGGAAAAAATCTGAAAGATTTTTTTCTGATCCTCTAAGTAATCAAAACTAGCCTAGGAGACTGAAATGACCATGCCTTATATTAATTAGTACCTTTCAGTACATTTTGTATGATGAAATCTCTGCCTCAGCCAAGAACATGATTGAGCTATCTTGAAGGGACACAGTGAAACAGCACTCACTGCACAAGTCCATTCCAAGGGTCTGTTATTCACCGGGAAAAGAAGAACTGGCTAACGTCAAGCCTGCTTTTTCTCTTGTGTAACTTAAGTGCAAGACCCCAGGTACTCAACAACCGATCAAGTTAAAACAGTGGCCTGGACCGCCTGGATTTTGTGGTCAACAGTGAGGTGACTGTACTCACAGCTAACCTCTAAGAAAGCTGCCCATCATGTGAGGGGACCAGAATGGGACACAATGGACTGGACGTTTGAGGAATTGGGCCAAAAATGGTGAGCGGGGCCCGGATGTTCCGATACCAATTTCCAGCAGATCCCATTTTCTGCTGGCAAGGGGAAGGGGGTGGGGTGTGAATCTCACAGGTGAGAAACCCAAACTCAGCAAGGCCATTTGAAGTTTGTGCTGAGTTCAAAGAGTTTTGGCCATTCCAAGGGCCTTAACATGCAGTGTGAGAGTCATGAATTGATGTCGGAGTAAATGCTCTTGAAGGGCAGATAAGCTCTGTTAAGTGTCATAATCTGAAGTTTTTTAAATCCTAACCTTTTAAATATTAAAAAAAGACAAGCTGCAGCTGTCGGTTAGAGTAAAATAAACAGTTGAAGTGACAGGTCACTTTAGAAAAAACGCTGCTATCTGTTTCTGCAGTTTCAGTAGGCTTCATTGTTGACATTTCCCAAGGGCTGTTGTTATAGCTGAGCCCATTATGAATGCCCGTCTGAGTTTAAAAATCTCCAAAACCATTTATTTCAGCAGGAGGGGGTGAGTTCACATTTTTATCGACAGTTTTAAGAAACTATTAAAGGATTAGCTGTCTTTGTGGTTACTGAATAAAAGTTTGTTTGTTTTTATAACAGATTGACCACTTGAAGGGATTTAAAATTGTTGAATGGGTTTCATGAATGAGATGTTTTTATTCTGTATTAAGTGTGTGTGTGAGTGAAAGCTCTCTTACATTGTGAGAAGTTCATTTTTTCCCACTGGGTGAGTGGCAATGGACATGGTGGAGGGGTATGAGATGGTATAGCATATGAGGGGGCATCGGGGTGAGGATTGAGGGCTGGAGGGTCTATTAGCTTCGTATAAAACTGGACCGAAATATCAGAACTGAGGTGGGCCTTCTAACCAGCCTGCCCCTGCATCTTGCCTGCCCCCATGGCTGCCTCTGAACTGCATTCGGAGGTGGCAGGCCTGACTCGATCATGTCCCTAACCCTCCCACCAAGCGAAAATTGTGCACGTGGGGTTTAGAGGCGGGTCTGCTGAGTCAGGAGATTTCCCAACTCAAGCTTCCCGCCTCTATGGCGAAATTACGATTGAATATTCTAAATGAGGTGTAACAAAGGTCTTGTGCAAGGACAAAATAGCATGTTTCATTTTTGAAATGGATATTCTGTGAATGCTTTAGTTATGGCATCTCTGTATTGGTTGCAAATATTTAGCGAGTTGTGAACTATGATACCACAGTAACTACTTCTGTTCCTTCTAAGGTGTTAGTGTGCTTAGCATTGTTCCTGTCCACATGCATAAAACCGAGCTTCTATAAGTCAGATACCATTTGCCAAAGGGCGCCCATTCTCTCAGCACATTCAAGATCTGCTTGGAGTTGTTTTAGTGTCTTCCACAGTCCTATTGTACAAATCTTCATATGATCTGTAAACTGGTGGAGTGGTCCTCTGACATCTTCATCTGGATCATTAAGACAGATAATATAGGGCAATGGCCCAAACTTCAATCCCTGCAGGACACCGCAGAGAATCGGGCTCCAAGCAGATCCACAACTTTCTGTTTATGGGCATGCAGCCAATTCTTAATCCACTGCAGCAGCTTTCCATTAAGCTTGTGGAGTAACCCCCTGTGAGATGTGGAAATTTCTTTCTTTTCTAATCATCCCGGATAACAGAGGTGTACATATAAAATTATTTTAAGACAAGATTATTATTTTAAAGTATTGGCTTTACCATCGTGATGGTTCAGGTTGCACACCTGTCTGCTGTATACCTTGTGCTACTGTTACACTAAAAGTATCTCATTTTCCACAGCTAGGGATGCAGATCAGCTACAAACTGACCCACATACGTTTCATTCGGGCTTTCAGTTCAACTAATAAATAATCCTGCTCTCAGCTGTTTGTACCAGTAATGTCACTCTGTATCTGGGGAAAAACTTTCTGGTCTAATTCTTTTGTTCATGTCATCTTCCTCCCATAAGGTTGACGGCCATGGATCTCCACCTCTATCTGTACAGGGCTGCTCTTATACATTCCACATAAGTCAACTGCATCCAGTCCACTATATTCATTCCTTCCAATAATTGTCACTGTCTACCATCTGTTCTAATGTTGTGACCAAAATATTGACCTTTCTTTCTTTGATGTTATGCACTAATTTCTTTTTTTTACAGCTATTTCCAGCACTTCCTCATTACTCTCTCTGTCTGTGTACAATATGTGGAACATCCTTCTATACGTCCATATCTCAAGGGTCGTGGAGGACACATAGGAAAGTGGAGTTGAGGTCACAATCAGATCAACCATTTTCTTATCGAATGGCAAAGCAGGCTTGAGGGACTGAATGGCCTACGAACATACAAGCTTATTAATTAGGAGCAGGAGTAGGTCACTGGGTCCCACTAGCCTGCTCTGCCATTCAATACGAACATGGCTGATCTGATTTTAACCTCGATTCCACATTTCTTCCTACTTTTCACCCTCTTGCTTATCAAGAATCTATCCATGGCCTACTCCTGCTGCTAACACTGTGTTCTTGTGAATACATTCCACTTGTCAATAGTCTATTTGTTTTCCATGTCTCCGAGGCATATAACGTAGATAACAAGTTGTAACGCTTCGGTAGTCTGTTCCTAAGATTCAGGTTCAGTTTCATTGATTTTAACACATCCTTCATTCTGAAAAAAACTGGTCTCGGCTATTACAATTCTCCTTAAGATCTCACAATCACACCTCCCATGGTCTGTTTTAAACTGCCCAAGGTATGTCCTTGTTTCAAATGTTCTAGGATTTGGCCATTTATTCAATTTTAATTTCCAGGGTTATCACCATTGTCTTGGTCTTCCTTACATTCGTTCTTAATCCATGTTCCACCCACCTTGCTTTTGCTTGCTTTACAATTTCCTGTAGTGCCTCTTCTGACTCTGCAATCAGTACAGTGTCATCTGTGTATCTCAAGTTGTTGACGTTCAACCCACCAATCTGGCTGATCTTCTACATCTTTGAAGGCAGCTTCAGTTGTTAGAACCATATCTACAAGAACTATATTTTCTTTTAAAGTTTAGAAGAACATTGCGTTATTTGGGAACTGACCTGGATTTTATTTTAAGAAGAGGTCATAAGTTCGTCTTGGACTGGAGCAAGCATTTCTTTTCTAAGAAATCACATGACATCAGCTAAATGACTAGCATGGCAATTGTGGAGGAGAGCTATTGTTTATTTAACTGCAGTCACTTTAATTGATGGAAAAAACTGTTATAAAGGCAAAACCCTAGTGATTTACTGGAAATCACCTGACAGAACTTGTTTTGAATTTAGTTGGGAATGAACTGAGCAGGGGAAAAGGTGCCCAGCTTGTGCTCTCCTTGCCTTGCTTGAAATGTGGTGTGGTTATCGGTATCCAGCTAGGAATCCTCATCTCAGTGGAACTTGTCTGTATTTGGAAACCCGGGACACTGAGACAAGAAGGATTGATCCGGCTCTATTTTCCCCCACACTGAAGCTTTGTTGGTGACAAAGTCCAGGCATCTACAGAGACCAGCAACCTGTCCTCTCATGAGGGAGCACCAGATAAACAGCATCAAAACCCTGCGAACTTTATCCTTTTTATAAGGTTTTTTTCTTCAACTACCCATCTCTGCAGAGACCCTATTTGGATGTCCTTTGTTTGTGTGTGTGTGCAAGTGTGCACACTGGAGAATTTTAAAATGGACAGATAGTTACAAATTGTGTGTTAACCGGCTCTTGCAACTTGTTTTAAAAAAAGTTTTCTTTTATTATAAATCAATCATTCAGTTGATTGAAAGCAGCCTGGTTAAAGTCTCTCTTATTCTGGGTCGAACAATAGTGAAGGTAAATAATTGGCCATTTTGGTAAGTAAGTTAAATGTTTACACTAATGGTACGATCTGTAGAGTAGCGGGGCTAGATAAACTGCGCACTCCTCACATCCTGGTTGTAACATAGATTGGGGGCTCTTGCGGGATTTCAAAATGCAGACAATGAGTGACTGGATGCGGATTAATAATAATTGGTAAAGGACCAAAGGACACATACCAGGTTTCTTATACATGAGTAAACCAAAATTACGTTAGAAGTTGCTAAGACTTTTCTGGAGATGAAAGATGTAACCCTGACTGGTTTACAAAATGTAACCAAAACTAAGCTAATGGGATTGGCGGAGAAGTTGAAGTTAGAACTAACCATAAGGGCAAGGAAAGCAGACATAGTTGAGATAATTGCACGGCATTTGAAATTGGAAGGGGTACAAGAGAGGCCATGCTCTCTTGTGGCGGTGGGGGTGGGGGGGGGGGGGGGGTTGGGGGTGGGGGGGTGGGCGGGGGGGATGAGTCAGTTAAGTTAGCTAGGGTTCAGTTGCAAATGAAACAATTTTAACACAAAAAATAAATGGAAAAATGTAAACTAGTTAAAGGAATTGAAAAAACTTGAATTGGAGGAAAAAGGGTGAGAAATGGAAATGCGAAAACTTGACCCCCAGAGAACGAAGTTAGCAAGGGAGGAAAGAGACAAGGAACAAGAAAGGGACACCACCTTAAAGGGCTGAAATTTTTTTTAAAAAGAGCCTTCAGATACTGGGGAAGGTTCTGATGATGAGAAAACAACCCCCAACCCAGAGCCCAGTTGGAAGATGTTTAAATTTGCACAAACCCTTCCAAAGTTTGAGAAAGGGATATTGATGCATTCTTTATTTTGCTTGAGAGGGTGACTAAGCAAATGAAGTGGCCAAAAAAAAACTGGACATTGCTCTTACAGAGTAGGTTGGTGGGTAGAGTTCATGTAGTTTATGCATCACTTTCAGAAGAGGTTTCTGTGGACTATGATGCAGTAGTAAAGGCTATTCTTAATGCATATGAGTTAGTTCCTGAGGTGTATAGGCAGAAATTTTGAAACATAAGGAAACAACTGGTCCTATGTTGAATTTGAGCAGGTAAAGCAAAGTAAATTTGAGTGTTGGATATGGGCATTAAAGGTAAATGCCACATATGAAGTGAAATAATTCTCCAGGAAAAATTAAAAAATTCACTTCCTCCAGTAGTTAGAGCCCACACTGAAGACCGAAGGGTTGCAGCAGAAAAACAGGCAGTGGATATGGCTGAGGATCATGAGTTGGTCCATAAATTCAAACCCTTTTTCCGTCACCCTCACAAACCCAGAAGGATAGAAGGTAGGAACATGAAAGGAAGGCAAATAGCCAGGGAAGAGATGGGACCATTTGGAACGCCTCGGGAGTTCCTCCTCAGACCGGAGAGGAATTAATTTATGGACGTGAGATAAGAGGTCCCCTGAAGTTGTCAAAGAAAAGTTTTGAGGACAGAGGATCGAATCCTCTATGTTAGATTATGTGTGCGTGTTCCAGGTACGGTTCACAGGAGCCTGGAAAGTGGCTCAAGAACATCTTAAAGTTTCACAAACAAAGTTAAAGGAATGGGCAGATAAGCAAGCTGTGACCCAAACATTGTAACCAGGGGATGAAGCGTTAGTGTTATTGCCTTTACAGGAGGAACCTCTGAAAGCACGCTTCAGTGGTCCATACAAGGTAGTTAAGAGGATCGATAAAGTAAATTATTTGACAGACACCCCAGGTCACAGCGAAAAGAATTGGCTGTGTCATATCAATATGTTAAAACAATACCATCGTAGGGAAGAGGATAAGAAGGAGCAGGTATGTCAAGTTGTAAGCACAATGGAGGACGGAAGAGACACAGAGTGAGGCAGAAGGAAATGTAGACATTACAAATTGAACCTCCTACTATCTGGTTAGCTAACACTAACACTAAAATATTAGGATTATTAGACACCATATTTTCACACTTAGAGGCAGGGCAACAAGAAGATCTAGTGAGGCTACTTACGGAATTTAATGGAATCTATATGGATTAAACCATGTTGCACAACTTTAGCCATTCATGATGTGGATGTTGGGGGATCTTCTCCTATAAAACAACATTCTTGTCGTTTAGGTCCAGAGAAACAAGCTCAAGTGAAGGTGGGAATTCAATATATGTTAGAAAAATCACCTAACTGAACCTCGTCAAAGCAGTTGGAGTTCTCAAGTAGTGTTAATGCCTAAACTTGATGGGTCAACCAGATTCTGCATAGATTATAGAAAAGTTAATGCAGTAACAAAAATGGATTCCTACCCAGTCCTTTGTTTAGAAAATTGTATTGACAGGGTTGGCAGTGCCACATTCCTTACTAAGATAAATATATTGAAAGGATACTGGCAGGTACCTTTAACATTGTGAGCTAAGGAGATATCGGTTTTCATCACCCCAAATGGGCTGTACCAATTCTGAGTAATAGCATTCGGGCTTAAAAAAAATGCTCCAGCTACTTTCCAAAGACCAATGAATCAAGTGGTATCTAGTGTTCCTATTGTGTATTTTACTTGGATGATGTATTGATTTACAGCAACACTTGGAAAGATCATTTAAAACAATTGGAAGCCCTATTTAAGCAATTACGGTTGGCAGATCTCGTAATAAACCTTGCCAAGAGTGAGTTCAGGAAAGTGCGAATAACTTATCGAGACATATCATAACACAAGGACAAGTGTTGCGAAGAACAGCAAAAGTACAGGCTTTGATAGAATTCTCAGTCCCTAAAACTAAATGGGAAATCATGAGATTTTTAGGGATGTGTAGCTTCTATAAAAAGTTTGTGTCAAACTTCAGCACAATAGCTGCTCCACTAATGGATTTATTGCAAAAGAAGACAAAGGTGGTATGGTCAAGGGAGTGCCAGACAGCTTTTGGGAAGCTGAAAGCAATCCTAATGAATGAACTGGTGTTAGCCGCCCCTAGCTTTATGAAACCCTTCAAGATGCCAATCAATGCTAGCGACTTGGGGGTGGGTGTGGTGCTATTGTAAGAGGATGAATCGGGCATAGAGAAGCCATTGGCGTACTTCTCTAAAAAAAAGTAAATCAACATCAGAAGAGAAACTCTATGGTAGAAAAGGAAACTCTGAGATTGTTACTGGCTCTTAAACATTTTGAGGCATATATGTGTCATGGCTGTAAAGAAACACCAGTATGTACTGACCATAATCCCTTGGCTTCTGTGGAAAATTTAAGACTCAGAATGCGACTGTTCCGATGGAGCTTGCAAAGACAGCCTTATAACTTAACGATTGTTCATATTGCTGGGAAGGATAGTATAATTGTTGATGCGTTATCAAGAATGTAATTTTTGTAGAATTATCTAGAAATCGAGAAATTCAAAGAGAAGTGTACAGATTCTGTATAAGGATTGAATGACTGAGTGAGTGTACGTTTGAGTTTTGTTTTATAGTATTTGTTTTCCCTGTACACTTTATTTGGAAATGGTGCTTCATTTCTTAAGGGTGAAGGCATGTTAGAACCATATGTACAAGAACTGTATTTTCTTTTAAAGTTTGGAAGGGCATTATTTGGGCACTTGTGAACTGACCTGAGAGGGAGAAAAGCTGCCCAGCTCGCACTCTCCTTGCCTTGCATGAAATACAGTGTGGTTATCAGTATCCAGCTAGGAATCCTCAACTCAGTGGAACTTGTCTGTATTTGGAAACCCAAGAGGCTGAGATGAGAAGGATTGATGTTGCTCTATTTTTCTCCATGCTGAAGCTCCATTGGTGACAGCCTCCAGGCATCTAATGGGACTAGCGAGTCGACCTCACATGAGGGAGAGCAGATAAACAGCACCAAAACCCTGTGAACTTAAACCTTTTTATATAGTTTTTTTCTTTAGCCGTTCATCTCTGCAGAGACCCTATTTGTTTGTCCTTTGTGTGTGTGTGTGTGTGTGTGTGCATGCAGTGGGGAATTTTAAAATGGATAGATAGTTACATTTCCAGATTACAAATTGTGTTAACCAGTTCTTGCTACTTGTTTTAAAAAACTAAGTTTTATTTTATTATAAATCAATCATTCTGAGTTTATTGAAAGAAGCCTGTTTAAAGTCTCTCTTATTCTGGGCCTAACAGTAGCAGAAGTAAATAAGTGGCTGTTTTGGTAAGCGAATTAAGCATTTACACTAATGGTACGACCGGTGGAGTGGTAGGGCTAGATAAACTGTGCACTCCTCCCATCCCGATCATAACACAGTGTACAGGTTGAACAGTTTTAGGGGCATAAAACAGGAGTGCACCAGAGATGTGTTGATTGTGAAACTGTCTGACAAGCCGCTATCAAATCTTATCACTGCTGATTGTTTCCAATATAGATTCTGAATTATCCTTTTATCATTTCTGTCAATTTCTAGTTTGTTTAAGCACTCCATTACTTTCTGATGGTAGGCTTTATTAAATGCCTTCTCATCGTCTACACACACAGGTTTTAGCGCTTCTCTCATGTTATAGATATCTTCTCTAGTTCCATGCTTTGGACTGAATCCCGACTGGCCTTCATCCATCTCTGCTTCTATTATTTCTTTCTGGCCTAATATATAAAACCTATCCTTAAAGTTTAGGAAATGGCTAAAGTGGCTTAGTAGCTGTCTGCCAAGGCTTTAGGACCCTGATGTGTGGTAGTGTCCTCATCACACCTGAGTCATTGGCAGCTACAATTATGTTAATATAGTAGAAAATATCTAATATTTAATAGATGATTAAATTGTAAGGACTGAGTGATATAGGAAGATTTTGTGTTCTTTCATGTCTCAAGATATCTATTATTTTGGTTTTGCTTTTGATAATGCCTAATTTAAAAAGTCAAAGATCAACATAGTCCTTTGATCCTTTCATGTTGGTTCTTCCTGTCACTGTGAAGCAGAGTTCACCAAGCATTGGATTGTTCATCCACAGCTTGGGAATACGAGTCCTTGTATATTCCCCCATTCTTTGGCCCACCACTGGCAGCTATGATTTCAGCTGCCTGGTGCGCATGCTCTAGAGTTTCTTCCTTAAACCCTCTACCTCTCTTCCTTCAAGATCCTCCCTAAAATCCATCTCCTTGACCAAGCCTCTGACTATGCCTACTATTTTTTTTACTCAGCCTGAATACTGTGAAGTATTTTGGGATATTTTCCTATTGAAGGTGATATACAAGTGCAGGCTGTTGTCGTTGGCCATTTTGAGGAAGGTCAATCTTACCAATTGATAATGTTGGTATAATAGTACTCATCAGAAAGTGAGGAACTCCAACTTTAAATGCTTGCCCTGACCCAATAGTTTGCTGTAACATGAATATCCCCAGAGACTAACACAAACTTAGAGAAGTGTCTACTGCATTCGTTGCTCCCAATGCGGTTTCCTCTACATTGGAGAGACCAAACGCAGGCTGGGTGACCACTTTGCGGAGCACCTTCGGTCTGTCCGCAAGCATAACCCAGACCTCCGTGTCGCTTGCCATTTTAACACTCCACCCTGCTCTTTGGCCCACATGTCTGTCCTTGGCTTGCTGCATTGTTCCAGTGAAGCTCAACGCAAACTGGAGGAACAGCACCTCATCTTCCGACTAGGCACTTTACAGCCTTCCAGACTGAATATTGAGTTCAACAATTTTAGATCTTAAACTCCCTCCTCCATCCCCACCCCCTTTCCGTTTCTTCCCCCTCCTCGTTTTTTTTCCAATAATTTATATAGATTTTTCTTTTCCCACCTATTTCCATTATTTTTAATGTATTCCACCGATCATTTATCTATACCTTTTATGCCCTTTTAGTCTTATTTCACCCCACCTCCACTAGAGCTACCTTGCTTGTCCTGCTATCCATTCTTAATTAGCACATTCTTTTAGATAATATCATCACCTTCAACACCTCTTTGTTCTTTTGTCTGTGACATCTTTTGGTTATCTCCTCCTATCACTGCTTGCTTGTCCCAACAACCACCCCCCCTTCTCTCTCTCCCCCCTTAAACCAGCTTATATTTCACCCCTCTCCTATTTTTACTTAGTTCTGTTGAAGGGTCATGAGGACTCAAAACGTCAACTGTACTCTTCTCCACCGATGCTGCCAGACCTGCTGAGTTTTTCCAGGTATTTTTTATTTTTTGTTACAAATTTAGAGAAATTTCATTTTCCCCAGTTATTCCAGGAAATTCACCTCTCCAACAAATTACCCAAGATGGAAACAACAACAGTTGATGGAAATTGAGGGAAGAATATTAAAAAAGTTTTTAATGTGTACATTGCTGGGCTTTAGGAATGTTTTGTGGGAAATGAATAACATTACAACACTTAAACCATATACAGTACGTGATGCAGCCTCTAACAGCGCATAGAAGAACGTTGTCGTAAGTCATTGTGACATTTGTTCTCTGCCTGTCTAAACAACTTTTCTGATCACAAGAAAATACTGCTCACATCTCCCTGCATGTCTGTGCATCTGTGTAATTGAACACAACAGGGGTCTTTCACACTGTCAAGCTCAGTAAGTCGTCCCGACCATTTCTTCCAATAACGCGTTATAACCGCTCATGTTTAAACAAATATTCACAGAATGTGTCAGAGGAGAGAGAAAAAAGAAAAGGGCCTGACCTCATTAAAACTGTTGGATTTCAAGAATGATAAAATATCTAAAACTGTCATATATCTTCACGATCTCTAAGGCTACCTTTGTCCACCTCTGTAATATCGCATGACTCCACTCCTTTCTTAATTCATCTACTACTGAAATATCATCCAAGACTCTGCTACCTCTAGACTTCACTATTCTAACGCACTCCTGGCTGGCTTTACATGTTCTGCCAGCCGTAAGTGTAAGGTCGTCTAAAATTCTGCTGCCTGTGTCCCTATTCACACCAAGTCCTGTTCACCCATCACCCCTGTGCTCACTGGTTAAGCAACGTCACAATTTTAAAATATACACCCTTGTCTACAAATTCCTCCATGGCCTCACCCCTCCCTATCTCTATAACCCCTCCAGTCTCACAACACTCCAATTATCGATACTGCGCTACATCTGGCCTCTTGAGCATGCCTGATTTTAATCACTCCACTGTTGTTGGGAGTGCCTTTGGCCGCCTAAACTGCACTTATTTTTATTCATTCACAGGATGTGGGCTTCTCTGGCTGGGCCAGCATTTATTGCCCATTCCTAGTTGCTCTTGAGAAGGTGGTGGTGAGCTGCCTCCTTGAACCGCTGCAGTGCATGCGGTGTAGGTACACCCACAGTGCTGTTAGGAAGGGAGTTCCAGGATTTTGACCCAGCGACAGTGAAGGAACGGTGATACATTTCCAAGTCAGGATGGTGACCATCTATGTCTATATTCTCCTTGAAGATGCTCCTTAAAACCTACCCCTTTGCCCAAGCAAATGGGCTGGAATATTCTGGGCCATTTGGTGATTTGCTGGGAGGCAGAAATGCCGGAAAATTGGCGCAGGTGGTGTCAAATGTTATCCTGCCACCATGCCATTTTTCCACTTAAGTGGGCAATTAAGAGCCACTTCATGTCACTGTGGGTATTTTGTCCATGTCACCACCACGAGACACTACATGGCAAGATGAAACCTGGTGGCCTCCTGGCAGGATTCAAGGAGTGGGCCCTCCTTACAGTTACTTCATGGCCCCTGGAGGGCATGGCAGCAATGTCTGCCCTCACAACAGCAATGCCATCAGCGCTCAGTGCCCCACCTCCACCCTGTGATTGCCCTGTCTAGCCTTGGCACCCCAATCCCACTTACCAGTTTTTGAGGGGACCGAGACTTTGAGGCAATTGCTCCCTGCCACTGCAAACTCAGCAGTTGCCACTGTTAGTGGTGGCGCTGCTGACACTCTGATTAGGCTGGCAACTCTTGGGGGTGGGCCACCATCCTTAATTGAATGGCAGTATACTGCCAGCGGTGGCCTTTCAATTGGCTGCTGCCTTCAAAATGCTGCTCTGGGTCGCACTGCCAGCTGACGTTGGTTTGTGTTCCGCATTTGACCCCAATGATGGGACTTCCCTGAAATGAACGGAATCCAGGCTGATATCTCCTTATATGGCTCAGTGTCAAATTTTGCTTTCTAACGCTCCTGTGAAGCTGCCTGGGGTAATTTCTTTATGCTAAAGGCACTATATCATTACAAGTTATTGTTGTTCTAGTAAATGGAGGCTAATGTTGAGCCACACCAGGGTTCTAGTGTCAAGAAATACGAGAACACGGTCCCGATAGTTACGTCAGGATCATGCCCACCCGTGCTGCCGCTGCCAGAGTTTGTCAGGTCAGTGGAAAGGCACCTCACTTACCGACACCCTGATGGATACGTCACACATCACATCTCAAACAAAAACAAAAATACCTGGAAAAACTCAGCAGGTCTGACAGCATCTGCGGAGAGGAACACAGTTAATGTTTCGAGTCCATATGACTCTTCATCAGAACTAAGGAAAAATAGAAAAGAGGTGAAATATAAGCTGGTTTAGTGGGGAGGGAGGGGTGGGACAGGTAGAGCTGGATAGAGGGCCAGTGATAGGTGGAGATAACCAAAAGGTGTCATAGACAAAAGGACAAAGAGGTGTTGAAGGTGGTGATATTATCTAAGGAATGTGATAATAGGTGACATTAAGGGTAGAAAGCAGGACGAGCAAGGTACAGATAGCCCTGGTGGGGTGGGGGGAAGGGATCGAAATAGGCTAAAAGGTAGAGATAAAATAATGGATGGAAATACATTTTAAAATAATGGAAATAGTTGGGAAAAGAAAAATCTATATAAATTATTGGAAAAAAGGGGGGTATCGGAAAGTGGGTGGGGATAGAGGAGAGAGTTCATGATCTAAAATTGTTGAACTCAATATTTAGTCCGGAAGGCTGTAAAGTGCCTGGTCGGAAGATGAGGTGCTGTTCCTCCAGTTTGCGTTGAGCTTCACTGGAACAATGCAGCAGGCCAAGGATGGACATGTGGGCATGAGAGCAGGGTGGAGTGTTGAAATGGCAAGCGACAGGGAGATCTGGGTCATGCTTGCGGACAGACCGAAGGTGTTCTGTAAAGCGGTCACCCAGTCTGCGTTTGGTCTCTCCAATGTAGAGGAAACCGCATTAGGAGCAGCGAATGCAATAGACTAAATTGAGGAAAGTGCAAGTGAAATGCTGCTTCATTTGAAAGGAGTGTTTTGGCCCTTGGACAGTGAGGAGAGGGGAAGTAAAGGGGCAGGTGTTGCACCTTTTGCGGTTGCATGGGAAGGTGCCATGGGAGGGGGTTGAGGTGTAGGGGGTGATGGAGGAGTGGACCAGTGTGTCCTGGAGAGAACGATCCCTGCGGAATGCTGCCAGGGGGGGCGAAGGGAAGATGTGTTTGGTGGTGGCATCATGCTGGAGTTGGCCGAAATGGTGGAGGATGATCCTTTGAATGCGGAGGTTGGTGGGGTGATAAGTGAGGACATGGAGGACCCTATCATAGTTCTGGGAGGGAGAGGAAGGTGTGAGGATGGATGCGCGGGAGATGGGCCGGACACGGTTGAGGGCCCTGTCAACGACCGTGGGCAGAAAACCTCGGTTAAGGAAAACATCTCTTTCTGCAAGAAGGTCCCAACTTTCCATGAGCTGTCGTTGCAATGTAAGGGGGTTCTCTCTAGGCTGTGTGCACACGGCCATGCAGGGACCACAAGGCACCACACAGGCCGCTTACTGGTATAGTGTGTTTAATGTATAGGCCGTGTACAATGAAAAAAAATTTAGAAGGGACATTACCCCTGACTCCAGAAGATGGCAGTTTTTTTTTTAAACTTTCATTTTGGGCTTACTTACACAACTGTCAAAGGGGGAAATGAATAGAGTCTCTGGGGACAGAAAATTTAATACAATTTAGATGTTTTCCACTGCGGTCATTTTGCTGCCAGCAGCTTACTTCACTGACTGATGTAATAAGCACTATGCATTAGAAATGTTATGGGAATTGATGATAAGAGAGTAATACAAAGAGAAAGATGTGCATCTTTTTAGGCACTTTAAAAATACAAAGGAAATTCTGAGAGGGTGGTAGGCAAAAAAAAAAACCAAATGATTTTTAAGTTGGGCTGGTACAAGGGGGAACGGAGATTTTGAATTTGTAAGAGACCATGAGTAGTAGGCTGCTTTGTCTGAATAATAGAAGAGCAATAATTTTTTTTAAATGTGAAACTTGTAACTAGTGATATTGAGAGAGATTTGGGTGTACTCACACGGAACACAAAGTGAGCAAGCAGAAACAGCAATCAAGGCAAATGGCAAGTTTGCTTTTTATTCATTCACGGGATGTGGCATCACTGGCTCAGCCTGCATTTATTGCCTATCAATAGTTGCCTCTGAGAAGGTGGTGGTGAGCTGCCTTCTTGAACCGCTGCAGTCCATGTGGTGTAGGTACACCCACCGTGCTCTTAGGAAGGGAGTTCCAGGATTTTGACCCAGCAACAGTGAAGCAACGGCGATATATTTCCAAGTCAGGATGGTGAGTGGCTTGGAGGGGAACTTCCAGGTGGTGTTCCCATGCATCTGCTGCCCTTGTCCTTCTAGATGGCAGCGGTCATGGGTTTGGAAGATGCTGCGAAGGAGCCTTGGTGAGTTTTTGCAGTGCATCTTGTAGATGGTACACACTGCTGCCACTCTCCGTCGGTGGTGGAGGGAGTGAATGTTTGTGGATCGGGTGCCAATCAAGCGGGGCTGCTTTGTCCTGGATGGTGTCAAGCTTCTTGAGTTTTGTTGAAGCTGCACTCGTCCAGGCAAGTGGAGATTATTCCATTAGACTCCTGACTTGTGCCTTGTAGATGGTGGATAGGCTGTGGGGAGTCATGAGATGAGTTACTTGCCACAGGATTCCTAGCCTCCTTTGTTAATCAAGAATCTATCTAGTTCTGCCTTAAAAATATTCAAAGACTCTGGACAGAATTTTACGCTGATCGGGTGGGCGTGCACCTGACCCGCTCGGATGTGCAGTCACACAAGATGACCTTCAGCGAGCGTCCTGACGTCATCACAGTGTGAATAATGAGGAGTTTTGGAGATACTTCGCTGCTGGTTGCTTATTGGTATTTGGCAGCTTCATCTCTGTTCGGGGCTTCATTGTTAGCATTTCCTGGCCTCATTTCAGGACTCATTGCTGTCTGCCAGGCCCCCCGACGATTCAGACCATGTGGACCCATCCAGGTGTCAGGCAGCCTCCTCTTACCCTGGTAATGGGGATTGTAGTCTCCACTGGAGGCACCTCCTCTGAGGAGGTAGAGATGGGCAGAAGGGAGAGAAGGCCAGATGCCCCTATGCAGCTTCCAGGAAAGTGACCTGTGGGAGGAGAGGTGCAGGCACAAGGGGCACAGAGCCAGCAGGTAGTCCAAGGCATGAGAGGCCGCAGAACACGCCACTATCATGCTGCCAGGGTTTACAAGCCGTGATGCAGCTACCTCAATATGTCCAAGGTGCAATGCCAAAGGAGGCTCCGCCTCTCCAAGGAGACTGTGACCTCCATTTGCCAGGTGATTGGGCCTGAGATCACCTCCGACTATGTAGGTGGACATCCCATGCCAGTGGCTCTGTAGGTCACAGTGGCCCTCAACTTCTATGCCTCTGACTTTTTCCAGCAATCAGTGGGGGATCTTTGTGGAGTCTCCCAATCAGCTGTCCACAGTCACGCTGTTTAGGCCCTGTTCAGGTGGGTAATGACATTTATTCATTTCCATAGGAATGAGGTGAGCCAGGCTGAGCGAGCCAGAGGTTTAGCAGCGATTGCTGGGTTCCTCCGCATCTAAGGTGCCATCAACTGCACACATGTGGCCATCAAGACGCCAGCGGGTAAGCCAGGTGCCTTTGTCAACAGGAAGGGATTCCACTCCGTGAATGTGCAGATCATGTGTGACCACAGGATGCATATTGTGCAAGTCTGTGCAAGGTACCCTTGGCAGCTCCCATGACGCTAATATCCTGATAAACTCCCAGGTGCCCAGGCTCTACAGTGCTCCAGCCTGACTGGATGGATGGCTGCTGGTTGACAAGGTCTATCCATTGAAAAAGTGGCTTATGACGCCTCTCCGCCACCCAAGAACAGAGGCAGAGCAGCGTTATAATAGGAGTCATGCATCCACAAGGGCGTGATAGAGAGAACCATAGGTCTTCTGAAGATGTGCTTCCAATACCTGGACCGTTCATGGGGTGCACTACAATACCCCCCAGAGTGGGTGTCACTGATCGTGGTTGTATGCTGCACTCTCCACTATCTGGCTCTGGCAAGGGTTGAGGGGAACCCACTAGAAGAAGAGGATCTTGAGGCAGCTCCACAGGTCACAGATGATGAATCCAGTAGTGAGTCAGAAGAGGATCACAGTGAGGAGAATGCTGAGGGCGTGGAGGCAGACGTCTGTAACCTTCAGGGAGGCAGGGACGCCTTGATCTAACGCTCCTTCAGCTAGGCTGCCAAAGAACCACTCCCACCTCATGCCAGGATGTCCAAAATGCCCCTGTCATGTGAACCCAAAGTCCACTCAATGTGTGTGCAATAAAGTTTAGAGCCACTCATGTCCAGCATTACATACTGGCGTACCCTGCACCAAAAATAAAAAGTGAAGCATATTCAGGCCATCATAACAAAAGCAAGTTTAATGTTATTGTCACATTGAAATCACATTGACATGGCCATTACTGATGTTGATGTCCACACCAGTAGCCATACAAACCAAACATAACTGAACAGAAGATCACCCATGAACAGTTCTTCTTGTGCTCATGGTGCTTTAAACTTACTTTTGCAAGTGCTGTGTCTTGGTGCCCCCCACCTCGCTGGCAGTGGCATTGGAGACAGCCTGCTGGCTCTGCTGTCTTGTTGGCCTTGATGACCTTGGGAGTCGTCCTCTGGCCAGCAGAGCCTGTGCTGGCCCTGCCTAGGAGGGAGCGACCAGTGCCACGGCTGGAATCTCCCCAGTCATCGCAGCCTCGTCAGATGCGAGGGTCACCAGCAGAGGGGTGGAGGAGCTGCTGCCCTCATCCGGAGCGTCCTCCGAGGAGTCCGCAGAGACGACAAGCAGGTCGTGCACCAACATGAAGTCACTCTGGACCTCCCAGCTCGTCATTGATGGACGGGCACCTAGCTGGGATACTGGGTGCCTCATCCATCTCCCACACTGACACTGACCACCTGAGGTCAGTGCATGTATGAGGGCTTGCAGGTTGCAGGTCCAAGAGCAACCCCTGGAACCCTTGATTTTGTCCCTGGAGCTGCCTCTCCATGAGAGTTGCCATTCTCTCAATGGAGGTGTCAGTGCGCTCAGCCATGAGGGTCAACACAGTGCTCATGCTCCAAATAGACTCCTCCACAACAGAGACCACGGCATGCATACCTTCATGGATCTCTGCCAGATCTTCCTGCACATCCCAGCGTCCAGCTTGTCCAGACCAGCATCAGCCGCCTAATGGATGACTCCAGAGGCTCATCATCTGCCTTCGACCCAGCATCGTCCTGATCTCCAGCAGTCCTCCGACTGCCGGTGTCCTGGACACTCTCTGCCTCCGGTTGCACCTCAAGCAAGCATGAAGTGTCCTAACCAATGTGCACCGACAATCTAATGCCCACTGAGGTGCTGGTATTTGCGCTGGTGCCTGATTCAGAGTACGATTGTGACGCAGGTGCAAATGAAGCCTGGCGGCCCTCTGGCGTCAGCGGCGGCCCTCTGGGGTCCTGCGATTGAGTGCGTGCCAGAAAATCTAAGGGAGAACAAGGACATGTCATTAGTTTAAGTCATCACACTGTCACTGTGCATGCCAGGCACCCTGGTGAGACAATGGAGACCTGAATCACGGTGCCACTGTCTTTCAATGATCAATGGGGATTCCAGGTTTGAGGCTCTCATTAATGAAGAGACTGCACTAGAACAATCCAAAACTCTCACCTCTGTGCACTGCACTCTTACCTTTGTCTGGCACCCCAGCCTCTCCATGACCGGTTGCGCAGGGAGCGTGCTGGCTCTCCAGCTCAAGGGCATCCTGCTCGAACCTGATCAGCAGCAGCAGGTTGGGTGGGTCTCCACCCGTACGCAACCTCTCCAATAGTTATGGCTTGTTTTCTCCTGAAAGGACAGAGGGGCATTGATTAGTCCAGTCTCTACCTGTAGCGCCATTGCAGCCTGGCCAACCTCACCTGAGGAACACCTCACAGGGCACATCAGAATTGTGGCCCTCGAGCTGCAAGACACTCAGCCCAAGCAGCCAGGGCTCACCCCCTTGGCCAGCTCCGGCATCATTGACAGTTGGCACTCAGACTCAAACACCCCTGAGTTCCGCGGGGGACAGCTTAACACTCAACACTTTTGCACACTGATCCATGCCAACAAGGTGCTCCCACTTCCAGAGCGCAGCGGGTCATTTTGAACCTCTTGCGGCACTGTACCCATGTGCACTGTACCAATGTGCACTGTACCCATGTGCACTGTACCCATGTGCACTGCACCACGTCATAGCTGCTCACCAGCGCTTCCACCTCCCAGGCTTTCTTCGTCAGGTGTGGTGGCCTCCTCCTTCCGTCCCTTCGTACAAGGGTGTCCCTCCTGGTAGCCACCTCCTCCAGGAGCACGGCGAGGCACTCATCCGAAAAGCAGGGGGCCGAGTGCACACCCAACCTGCCCTCCCGCATGTCGTCTCCACTCACTGCCGAGGCCATAAGTACCGTCTCCGCAATACAGACTGATGTGCTTCTTCACCGGCAGCCTTCTAGGGGTTGCTGGTGCCGTTTTTAAACTTCCTGCCAGGTCGCCATTGGACCCGGTGCATAACGCACCCCCACCTGCGCCCGGCCCTTCCCGATCATTGGCCAGCATGAAATCGCGGTCGTGGGCCAATCACGGGTGGTGGCTCGTTTCCCAGACGATCCTTTGCCCACCAATCACGCCTGCCCACCGACCTGAAAATTCTGCCCTCTGCTTCCACCGCTTTTTGAGGAAGAGAGTTTCAAAGACTCATAACCCTCTGAGGGAAAAAAACTTTCTCCTCATCTATGTCTTAAATGAGCGACCCCTTATTTTTAAACAGTGACCCCTTGTTCTAGATTCTCCAACAAGTGGATCATCCACTCAGCATTTCTGGCTGAAGTTTGTTGCTAATATTTTAGCCTTGACTTTTGCACTGATGTGTGGGCTCCTCCATCATTGAGGATGGGGATATTTGTGGAGCCTCCTCCTCTAGTGAGTTGTTTAATTGTCAACCACCATTTACGACTGTATGTGGCAGGACTACAGAGCTTAGACCTGATCCGCTGGTTGTGGAATCGCTTAGCTCTGTCTATCACTTGCTGCTTATGCTGTTTGGCACGCAAGTAGTCCTGTGTTGTAGCTTCACCAAGTTGACACCTCACTTTTATGTATGCCTGGTGCTGCTCCTGGCATGCCCTCCTGCACTCTTCATTGAACTAGGGTTGATTCCCTGGCCTGGTGGTAATGGCAGAGTGGGGGATATGCCTGTCCATGAGGTTACAGATTGTGGTTGAATACAATTCTGCTGCAGCTGATGGCCCACAGCGCTGCATGGATGCGCAGTCTTGACTTGCTGAATCTGTTCGAAATGTATCCCATTTAGCACAGCGGTAGTGTCACACAACACGATGGGGGTTATCCTCAGTGTGAAGGCAGGACTTCGTCTCCACAAGGACTATGCGGTGGTCACTCCTACCGATACTGTCATGGCAGATATATCTGCAGCAGGCAGGTTGGTGAGGATGAGATCAAGTATGTTTTTTCCCTCATGTTGGTTCCCTCACTGCCTGCCGTGAGGCTGTGTCCTTTAGGACTCTGCCAGCTTGGTCTCTCGCGATGCTACCGAGCCGCTCTTGGTGATAGATATTGAAGTTCCCCACTTAGAGTACATTCTGCTCCCTCCAAGTGGTGTTCCACATGGAGGAGCACTGATTCAACAGCTGAGGGGGGGTGGTACGTGGTAATCAGCAGGAGGTTTCCTTGTCCATGTTTGACCTGATGCCATGAGACTTCATGGAGTCCAGAGTCAATCTTGAGGACTCCCAGGGCAACTCCTTCCCGCCTGTATACCATTGTGCTGCCACCTCTGCTGGGCCTGTCCTGCCGGTGGGACAGGACATACCCAGGGGTGGCGATGGTGGTGTCTGGGACATTATGTGTCAGGTTTGATTCCATGAGCATGATTATATCAAGCTTGACTAGTCCGTGAGACAGCTCTCAATTTCAGCACAAGCCCCCAGATGTTAGTAAGGAGGACTTTGCAGAGCCAACAGGGTTGAATTTGCTGTTGTCGTTTCCGGTGCCTAGTTCGATGCTGGTAGTCCATCTGGTTTCATTCCTTTTTATTGGCTTTTTAGAGGTTTGATTCAACTTACTAGGCCATTTCAGAGGGCATTTAAGAATCAACCATGCTAGTTACACATGGGCCAGACCAAGTGAGGATGGCAGATTTCCTTCCTTAAAGGGCATGAGTGAACCAGATGGGTCTTTACAACAATTGACCATGGTTGCATGATCATCATTAGATTTTTAATTCCAGATGTTTTTACTGAATTCAAATTCTACCAGCTGCTGTGGTGGGATTTGAACCCAGGCATTACCCTGGGCCTCTGGATTACTCATCCAGTGACAATACCACTATGCCACCGCCTCCCCACTGGCCTTTATTGCAAGGCAATTGGAGTGCAATAATAAGGAAATCATGCTACAGGCTTTGGTGAGACCACACCTGGAATACTGTTCATAATTTTGATCTTCATCTAAGGAAGGATATACTTGCCTCGGATTCAGTGCAGCAAAGTTTCATTGGGTTCATTCCTTGAATGAGGGTGTTGTCCAATGATGAGAGGCTGATTAAGTTGGGCCTATACTCTCTGGAGTTTAGAAGAATGAGAGGTGTTCTCATTGAAACGTACAAGCTTCTGAAGGGGCTTGACAGGGTAGATACTGAGAGGTTGTTTCCGCTGGCTGGGGAATGTCGAACCTCAGGATAAGGGGTGATGAGGAGAAATTTCTTCACTGAGGATTGTAACTCTTTGGAATTGTTTGTCCAGAGGTTTGTGGATGCTCCATCATTGAGTATATTCAAGACTGAAATTGATAGATTTTTAATCTCTCAGCAAATCAAGGGGTATGAGGAATGGACAGGAAAGTTGAGTTGATGTAGAAGATCAGCTATCATCGTATTGAATGGCAGAGCACATTTGAGGAGCCATGGGGTCTATACCTACACCTATTTCTTATGTCTTTATGTTGTTAAATGGAACATAGAAGCACCACCAAGCGTTGGGAAGACTGAAAGGTAAGCATAATGTTATGTATGGGTAATATAGAAGCAGGTCTTACAAAAGCGTAAGAAAATGTGAGATATATGTGACCAAAATTGAAATACAGAAAGCAAGTATCACAACAGGAAGTGTTGTAACAAGGAATGTATGTTATATGCAGGACTTTGATACATATATTGATTTAGGAGGCATAACCATATTAGATAATGCAAGCCATTTTACAGATATAGCCTCTGAAATCTGCCCCCACCACCACCAACGCCATGGCTATAGTGTGCACTATTTAAAACATGCACTGCAGCAACTCATTGTAGCTTCTGCCAAAACACCTTCCAAACTTAGGTCCTCCATCATTATTGTGTATTGCATTGACAAAAAGTCACCATGTGGATTCACAGCCAGCAGCTGCTATTAAACTAACTTCATTTACACCTCCCCAACAGAGAGGGCAATGTAACAAAATGCGTACATCTTGCCATACACTACAACTACCTAGAAGATCAAGTGCAGCAGGTGCATAGGAACACTACCACCTTCTGAGATTCCCTCCAAGTCACATGCATACACTGACTTGGAAATATATCACTGTTCCTTCATCATGACCAGGTCAAAATTCTGAAATTCTCCACCTAACATTATTGGGTTGGAACCTTCGCTTCACTTACTGCAGTGGTTGAAGAAGACCGACTACCACCTTCTCAGGGCATATAAGGATGGGCAGTAATGCTGCCCAAAGAAATAGGTTAACAAGTCCTCTGTCCATTAATCCTAGTATATGCATCTAGCCTTTGGCCAATGGAAGAGGTCACTTCTGTTTTGTTTTTCAATAGATTAAAAGCTGACAGGATTGTGCAACTGTTTCTGCTTCACTTGCAGGAAGATGAGTTCTTACGCCATTTGTCTCAAGAGGAGAAAGAGTGCCTGAGTTTTTTGATTGAAACCATTGACTCGTTGGAGGTGGAATTGGAGGAAGATGATGAAGAGGGGGTGATGAAGGGAGATAGCACCATTAGTGATGGCTTTTATGAGTTTCTAGGAATGGTATGTGGCACTCGACAAACAGAAGATGCAGCAGGCCCAGGTGAGTTCTCATTGCACAGTGACTCACAGATATCAATGTGATTATGATAATGTTTTGGTCAAAATGTTCAGCTTGTTCCAAGAAAAGGCGCCTGTAAAATCTGCAGCTCTTATGGTATCATCTTTCTCCCAATGCCTGTTGTGAAGCAACAAATCTATTCATCTGGAATTCTTCTAAAGAGAAATTCTCTTAACAGAAGAATCTTGTTCCCAGATTGACTTTAAAAAGGAAGTCTCATGATTAGACTGAACATTTTGTCAAGTGCAAAACCTGACAGGATGTGCAGTTTGGGGAAAGGTTTAAAATATTTATCTTTTCAGTTGCAAATAAAAACATCTAACTTTGTAGTTGCCTCCATTAAGCCAAATTTGATCAGTGATTTCAGATTGATACGTGGACAATGTTCCCATAAAAGAATGCTGCCAGCTAGAAGGCATTAAATAAATTGATTGTGGCAGTGGAACATTTACATCTTGTAAGTAATTGTCGTGGACTGACCTCTGTCAGGCACAGGCACTACCTTCACACAGGAAATTGGAACATGTACTGTGAGCGTTGCAGTACATGCGTGCTAGAAATCAGCAGTCTTTTCGAAAGAGGCGCCTCAAGCAGTTGCTAGTACACCTCCATTTTCCTGCGCCCCTCTCATTGTTGCTGTCACATGCCTCCCAATGCTCCTGCGTTGGTTGAATGCATGCTGGCAGATAGGACAGGTGCTGCAGCATGATCATACTGACCATACATAACCAATGTGTACACAAAATACAAGATTCTCACTGCCTAGTCCACATTTTTTTGAAACCATCTGTTCTATTTAGCTGAAAACTGGCGACAAAGCCATATCTCCCCGCCATCCAAGGAAAGTATGGGCAAAAGTTTGTATGGCAACAGAAATTGTGGAGCATACTTGAAGGACTGAATGGCCTACTCCTGCTCGTAAATCCTATTTTCCTATAAATTGAATCTCTATCTGTTGCAAGTTAAATGCAGTTGACATTCACACAGACTTGGAGTTGATGTTTAATGGCTATTTGTCTCTCACCTTTAGTAATTCTTTTAGGCTCATTTATGTCCTCCCTCACCATGTACTGTATAGCCAGATTACTTAATTCTATTAGGCACATCATTTTTTCTCTTGGAAAAATCCACTAGAATTATGTAAGGGGAGCTCTTCTCAGAAAGGCTGAGGACAGGTGATGTTTCCCAGCTGGAAATATCTCCTGTGGAAATGGGCGTCAATGAAAGTCTTGAGAGGCTGGTTGCAGAGTGGGACATCCGTGGAGGTAGAATTGAACAGCATGTGGCCCAATACAGGTCAATTGCCGAGCATGCTTGGGAGTCAACAGGGGAAGGCTTGAAGAGACTCTAAGAAAACACAAACTCACTGCACTGAAAGTAAGTACATGGCGACTTTGAGACTGCACATCACTTAGAAAACCAGTCAAAAACTAGGCCAAATATTCAAAGAGACTTTGCATGCCGGTTTAAATTTAATACTAGAAACAATTACATTTAAAAATGACTGACCAACCAAAAAATGAAAAGACGGCATTTGTAATTAGGGCCCCTTTTTTAAACGAGAATAGTCCCCAATGAAATGTTGGCCATGAATTTGAGAAGTTTGAATTTTGTTGCTAGAAATTTAGCAAAGGTATATTTGTGTTTATACATCTTACACGTGGAAATCCAGAACACATTGCAATCTTGGCCTCTGAGTGAAGAACAAGTTACCATAGGCCACTTGTAAACACCACTAGACATGGATTGAAGAGAAATGTAGTCAAGGATTTTGAGCATTCAGTCCTTTCATCTCAACCAAGGAAGAGTGTGAGAAATTTTAAAAGAATTTTAAAAAGTGAGAGTTTAAGTAGAAGAGAAATAATTAATGTACATGTCTGCTGAAAAGGATTGTCAATGAACAACCATCGAGAATTGAGCTGATATATAAATCCTGAGTTAATTCCATAAGGATTACTGATTGATGAATTTGTTCTGATTGCCCCTTACCCAGGATTTGGCATGTTAAAGACCATTCCCTTTAAGGAAAGGCAATTAGCCTGCTTGCAGGTTTCTACCAGCGTTGGTCTATAACTTGTCACTAGTAGTTGCTAGGCTCCTTTTAAATTTTACATTCTGCACCCCTCCATCAATATGAAGGTATCATGCTTTTCCCTGCCATTGCAAGCAGAAACCGGTGCCATATTCTACCAGAAAAAAAGCCTGAAAACAATGCACTTAAGCCAATACCTTCCAATTTTATTTTCTTCCAATGCGCAGGAAACAGGCTGTCCCTTTCCTTGGCATATGTGTGAATGAGGAAAATTAAACTTTATCAGAGACATGCCAAGTTTCAGTAAATTAGTTTGATGAAAATTAACCATTAAGTAGGAGGAGATGACATGGTCAGATATTTAGCTCTAAATCTTGGAAATAATTATGTACATTCACAACCTGTGGTATCATAATCTCAAGAAAAATGTCCTTTTTGTTGACCAAATATAGGGCAATATTGTGCTTGCTGGAAACAACTAGGATCACTTTGCTTATGTTCACTTATGTATATTGAAGCAAGTGTTGATGTTTGTATTTTCAATATTTTTAGATGATGCAGGTGTCTGTGACAATGTTGGGATTATTGGAAATGTGGATGTAATTACCAGTCATCCACCTGCTCAAAGGATCAATAACAGAGGTATGGAATCAGTTCCTGTGGTTGATACAAGACCCAACCAAACAGCCACATTCGAAGAGGGCAAGAAGGAGGAGTCCACAAAACATCTAGGATCTGAAACTATGATAGCATTAGGATCCAATGTCTCAAACCAGTCCAGAGAAACCACACCTGATGAACAAAGTTCACCCAGAACACTTACTTTGCTTCCTGCTCATGCTAAAAAGTTTGACACCATCTTGAGGTCAGGGGTCAGTGTGCAGGAGCTCCGAGCTCAGGTTCTAGCCCGCCTTAGTGGGTCTGGCCAGAAGAAGCCAAGCAGTCAAGTGGAGGGTTTGGCTGCCCAATCCAACTCACTCCGATTGCTTGGAAGGCCTGAGCAGAAAGCAGCAAGGCAAGATGCCCTTCAAAGACTAGGACTGTTGAAATTTACTGGGGGCTTATCTAACAGCAACAACTCCTCCTCCTCTCAACCCCTTGCAACAGAGGGAACTCAACAGTTAAAGTCTCCACAATCGCCAACAGAAAAGGATCATAAAAAAGCTTTGAAAAAGCTGGGTCTCTTAAACCTGGAATCTTGAAAAATTATTGTAGAAATCTACACAATGAGGACTATAAATAACTGTTATTTTTCTAAAAATTCTGTGGTTGGGTGGTCACTGGTTAACCAGAGTTAGCTGCCAGTTGGCCTTCTCAATGAGGTTCCCCTGTCCCCAACAAGGCCAATAAAATGTGTCAAGTGTGCAGCCTTTCAGTATACTCAGCAAGGCTTATTAACAAAACAACGCTATAAATACACGTTTCCCTTTTTCTGCTGTTGGGCATTAATTATTCACTGGGTTATTCCTAAAATACTTTGTGACAGTAAACAAGGACATTTGATCAACATTTAACAAGGATGCAGGTTGAATCCTTAACTTCTGAATGGAAGTTGGGGCCTGAACCCCAGTGTCTAAATTTTAAAAAAAATGGGAGCTGCTCATTGACTCCTGGGAGCTTTTACTCAAGACTGGAAACATACCGTATACAGAATTGTGGGCTTAAGCCCATATCGTGGCACTGCATTGCGTAGGTTGTGGAAGCTGCTGTACACTGTGGCATTGTGTTTCTTCCCTCTGGCAAATTGAAATTACATAGAGCTCGTATGTCAAATGATCAAATATTTGTTATGTTTCCATTAACCATTGTGTCTTTAGAATCCTGCATCTACCTACTGTTTTATAGATCACTCCATTGTTTATCTAACTCGCTCTCCTATATCACATCTTGTATATACTATATGATAGTATATATGTGTGCGTGCATGTAATAATAAGTAGCACTTTGAATAAATAAACGCTTACTTCAAATTGCAATTCTTGTTCTGTCCAATAGTGCTCTTGCCAGGGCCTGAAGGCGTAAGGAAGAACAACGTGTATTTATATTTTATTATCTTGGCTTCAGTGAAAGAGAATTGGGCGCAGAATTGGGCGTAGTGTAACACAACTGCTGATTTGCTGTTATCCAAGACCAATTTCAGACTTGACTTCCTTGTATGTCCTAAATTAGAAATTCCAGAAACAATGTCCAATCCCTATTCTCTGCTCATGCATTTTGTATGGCTGTTTTTGTTTTTATGAAATTTTATTCATCCATTCAAGTCACATTTCTAAATTAGGGAAAATACTGGGTTCTGATGAAGGATTTATACACCAAAACATGTTGCCTATCTTTCTCTCTCAGATGCTGACTGACCTCCTATACTTTTTCAAGCATTTTCCATTTTATTCACATTTTCAGGATTTTTCTTTAACAAAATAATTTTGCATTTGTATCAAATCCATACGAATGTTCATTTAGGATCAGAAAGTAATGTCCATGCTATTGATTTATCTTCCCTTTCATCAGCATTCTGATGAAAAGGTCGTCGATCTGAAACGTTGGTCTGGATTTCATCCTCAAGGTGGGTAGCAGGAGTTGGGAAAATTCCCAGCCCCAATGCCAAGATATGCCAAACCCGCCCAAACAATATCTATGGCCCCTCATCCCTCCATGTCAAGCTACCTTTCTAAATTAGGGAAAATACTGGGTTCTCCACCTATCCCGCCTGGCCCCTCATGCTGTCGATGCCAAGCTCTAGCACTTTATGTCCAATGGCCCACTATACACTGCATAGAATCAATGAACCCTACAGTAACAATGTATGTGTTTAAAAAAAACTTTAAAAAACAGTCATTCATTCATAACTTTCCACAATATTAAAAAAGTCATTTAACTACAGGGCATTAAAAGCGTCAATCATGCAGACCCTTTAAAGTTTCAATAGCTGAAGCTGCAAGAATTTGAAAGCTTTTACCCTAACGTAAATAAACATTGTGCAATTGACAGTAGAGATGAGAGAGCCATATCACAGTGTATAGTGAGTCAATGGGCATGGAAGTGCCACAGCTTGACGTAGGCCATCGAGGGTGGGTGGAGGGGCATGTCTGGGCATGGGGTTATGAGCGTGGGTGGAGGGGCATAGTTGGCATGGAGGTATGAGGGGCTATGGAGGTGTGTGGAGGGGCATAGCTTGGTATGGGTGGCAAGAGGGACCGTAGGGGTTCTTTGGGGGCATACCTTAGCATGAGGAGGACCTTTTGAATTTGCCTTTTAAAAGGTTCCCTCCTGCAGACTATGGTTCACAACACCACTGAGGTGCCATGAACCATGACTCCATAAAAATTGCAGAGAACTAAAACATGCTTATCCTGTAATGGAGCCAGCCAGGTCGGGACTGCAGGTGCAGGCTTTTGACCTGAACCAGCCTGCTCCCTTAAAAGTCACTCCTGAAGTTCGGAAACCCCGGAAATAGGGTTGGGAGTCCCAGAATCAGGTCCCGTGTGCCATTTTGTGTCATCCAGACTCGGTGAAAATCCAGCCCTTTAACTCTGTTTTTCTCTCTCCACAGGTGCTGCCTGACCTCCAGCATTTTCTGTTTTAAAGTCTTTAATTTATGTTGCATTAAATGTTGTGGTAACAGAGCAGAGATATAGACAGAGGGAGTGGAGGGGCTTATTTTAAGGAATCTAGAAAGTGTAGAGATTAAAAAATTTGAATATTAATTAGACTTTATCAAAAGAATCAGCACTGAATATCAAACATATTTTATTTTGAATGATTCGGAAAGAATTCCAACCTCATCTTGTCATCTTTTAGCTTTTCTCTTCCTCTTTTGTCTGTCATTGTCTCCTTCTTTCTTCTATTTCCCATTCTTATCTTTATTGTCCTTTCATTTTTGTTGTCTATCTCTATTTCTTTTATCTTAAACAATACCAAGCACCCCCAGCTTTCTTTTCAATGTTCTGGTTGTGTTAATGTATTTCCCCTGTTCTTAAATAAATGGCATCGTAGGAGTTGAGAAAGCAGACTGCTCCTTAGCTTGTCGGTGGGAGGTGGCTCCTGTGTATTCTGCTAATGGTGACAGTAACACTGATTGTAATTCTTTTACTGGCACATTTCCTATTTAATCACTGAATCATTCTGCTATTTCCCAGCTAGGGTTGGTCCTTACCATCTGCCAGGGAGGGGAGGTGGGGGGTGGAGTGTGGAGATGGGAGGGTAGGATGGAAATTACAGATACGGTGAAGGCAGCTGCCATGATTGAAACTGGCACGGATAATAAAAGGAGCTGAAGGTTAACTCTTACTATGCTGGATCTAAGGGAGAGGTCTCTTTATTTAAAGAGGCGATGCAGTCAGACACTGATAAACTCATAACTAGTTCAAATCAGGGTTTCTCAAAACTGTGGCAATTAGCAAGTCTTTGTTCTAGCTCCACTCGTTCATCATGGAGTCAGCCATTGAATAACGATAACACAAAACACTGCAAAATCATAAATTTCATGCAGCAAAAATTGAAATCCAAGAATGTGTTGCTGTTTTTCAGTAACACGGGCATTAATTTTTGGGCCCTGCTGGAGGGGGAGGGGTGGCATTGCGGGGTGGGGGGTGGGGGGTGGTGGAACAGAGGTGAATGAGATCTGAAAATATTAGTGCCGGCCATTTAATGGCGGTGTGATTGGGAGTGGAATGGTAACCTGTCCCCACGCATGGATAGCCAATTAGGCTTGTTAAAATCCTTGTGACGTGCAACTAAAGGAGGCTGGCTGGAATTTTCCAACAACTGTGGGGGTCAGCTCGGGTGCCTGGGGGCGGGCACCTGATGGCAGGCTGGAGTCCAGTGCTCCAGGTATGTCTGGAGGCCCTCACTGCCTGTCTGAGTGTGAGAGTATTCACATGCTGTCCTGTGGAAGGGTTTCCCCTCCCCCTCCCTCTCCCTACCCTCCCCACCACCCCCTACCCCAAAACAGTGGTGACCCAGCAGCTATAAGCATTATTTAATTAAAGTTATAAAAGAGTAGGTGAGAGGGCACTTCCATGTTGAAGCACCCTCTCTGCTACTTACCTGTATCATAGCCTGCTGCTCCTGCTAGGTGAATGGCCTCTGATTGGCCTTCCAGCTTCAAGACCAATCCCTCCCGCTGCCCTTAATTGGAGGGGAAACCGGTCTCCATGCTAATTAAGGGGGTGATTCTGTCAAAATCCCAATGGGTGAATATTTACCCGGGTGGGGGCTGGGGAGCAGATTCAGGATCTGGAAACAGTCCCGACTTCTGTTTCCTGCCTTTGTGTGGAAAATCCCTAGTGATTATCAACAACATCTAATAAGCCAAATGTTAGGAAGATATCTTATGGAATGCCTTATGCAAGGAGTAAAACATCTGAGCTCCGTTTCTGGCTTATTTGTTTCCTGTTTCTTGTTTCCCAGTGGCAGACTGCTCCACAGGGATCAGGAAGTCTCTCTGGGGAGATTTCCTTCTGTGTCATAAAATTGTAAACTCCTTTTTGAATGGATTACAATATTGTTGCTCGTAGCATACAGAGAAATTTCCCCTTCCCCTCGTGTAATTGAGGGCACAAACCAGTTTTTAATCAGCCCAAGGTCGTTCTGACATTAATAAACCAATTTTCTGTGCTGTGATATCATGCTCACGGACTTTTCACCCCATTTTACATTTATTTTCGAACTGACCTTTTGCATCGTGCTTTATTGGCTACTCGAGGGCAGGTAAGTGATTTGTTCCCAGGCTCCTTCTCAAGGTGCACTTTAACCAGCTGCCAGAAGCTGTGCTAGGACAGCGTATTGAGACTCTTATCATCTTTCCCTTTGTTTGGCGCCTCTTTAGGATACAGAAAAGAATGAACTTATATTTATATAGAGCCTTTCATGACTTCAGAATATCCCAAAGCACTTCACAGCCAATGAAGTACTGTGAAATGATTATGAACTCAGTGTATGGGGAAATTATAGGCACACTCTCAGGGCGAAATTGTCCCAGATTTGCACTAAGGGTGGTAGCAGGCGGGTAAAATGACGTTTTACCTGCCGGCCGCAATGGCGGCTTTTCACACCATATCATCCCAAACCCGCCGCATTAATTATGCATTCCCGGGAAACACGCTGTTTCCATGGCGGGTGGGCTCTCATTCGCCCGTCACGCTGTCACCTCGCCGCTTCAGCACAGTCCAGCCACATGCACACCTCTCAGTGCTTCCAGCCCACGACTGCTGCAAAGAAGACATGGCCCTGAAAGGCAAAAAGACTGCAGCCCCCAGGTTCAATGGCACATCCTTCGGGTGCCTTTTGGATGCAGTGGAAGCTCATCGTGATGTCCTCTACCCCTGTTCTGGCAGCAGGATGGGCAGCAACCTCGCTAATCTGGTTTGGGAGACAGTAGCAGCAGTGGTCAGTGCCAACACCCTTCAAAAGAGGACAACCACCCAATGCTGCAAGAGGATGAATGATCCCCTCCATTCTGCCAGGATAAGTCACTCTTCTCATCACTCTCAACTCACACACTCACAAACCTATCACACATCCACAGGGCCCTCACTCACTGCCAACTCAAGGGACATCACCATTCACTCTCACACACCTTCGTTGTCCTCATCCCGTCCATGGGACCACTCACCACCCACACACACCAGGCATGCTTATCACCTGGCCTGGCAGGCATCCTGCTTGTACTCTTTCCATCTCTATTCATGCAGGACAAGCTGGCACACAACAAGAGGGAGAGGTTGCAGACAGGTGGAGGATTGCCTGAAATCAAGGTCTTCACGGACTTTGAAAATAGAGCCATCCAGCTGGCTGGCGACCATCTGGACCATTCCATTGCTGATGGTGAGGTTGGCGGTGCCCTACCAAGTGAGGATCCAGCAGTGCAACATCCATCAGATGACCATGCTATGAATGATGTGTCCTGGTTCTCAGGTCACTGCCATGCACTCATTATCTCCCCTTCTGCAGGCACGTCTGCCAAACAGCCGATGGAGTCCATGACCCAGGGCCTCCAATCAAGTCCCGAAGAAGCCTCTGAAGATGAATCTGGAGGCACCCTCCTTGAAGTCCCGTCACAGCACTCCTCCACACTCTCCACCAGCACAGAGACTCATGCCTCGGTGAGACCTAGCTTTACAGTAACCTCGGGATCACAACCTGGTGAGCACATTGCACAGCCTGATCCACAGCAGGCAGCGGCAGGGACTTCCCAGGTGCCCTGCACTTGGTGAACTGCTGGAGGCCAGAAATTTGCTGAGTCAGAGTCAAATGACGAGCCTCAGGACTCGGTCAAGCCACAGTTGCAGGAGCTGCAAAGGCAAGCTCGGGAACATCAGGAAGGGATGTCCGCTGCACTCCTCAGATTGCAAGGCACATGGAAACATAAGAATAGGAGAAGGCCATTCAGCCTGTCGAACCTGCTCCGCCATTCAATATGATTCTGGCTGATTGAACACTTCAATGCCTTTTAACCACACTATCCCCATAACCCTTTATGTTATTGTTAATTAGAAATTTATCAATCTTATCTTAAACATAATCAATGACTGAGCTTCCATGGCCCTCTGGGGTAGAGAATTCCAAAGATTCACAACCCTCTGAGTAAAGAAATTTCTCCTCATCTTGGTCCTAAGTGGCTTCCCCTTTATTTTGAAATTGTGTGCCCTGGTTCTAGACTCCCCAACCAGGGGAAATATCTTACCTGCATCCACTCTGTCTATTCCTTTAAGTATTTTGTAGGTTTCAATGAGATCACTTTTAAATCTTCGAAACTCTAGAGAATACAGGCCCAGTTTCCCCAACCTCTCTTCATAACAGTCCCGCCATCCCCAGAATAAGTCTGGTGAACCTTCGTTGCACTCCCTCTGTAGCAATAATATCCTTTCTGAGGTAAGGGGACCAAAACTGCACACAGGACTCCAGGTGTGGTCTAACCAAGCTTCTATACAATTGAAGCAAGACTTCACTACTCCTGCACTCAAATCCACTTGTGATAAAGGCTAACGTTCCATTAGCCTTCCTAATTGCCTGCTGCACCTGCATGTTAGCCTTCAGTGACTTATGGACAAGAACACCCAAGTACCTTTGGACACCTACACTTTCTAATCTCTTACCATTTAGGAAATACTCTGCACATCTGTTCCTTCTATCAAAGTGGATACCTTCACAATTTTCCACATTATATTCCATCTACCATGTTCTTGCCCTCTCACTAAGTCTGTCCAAATCCTCCTGTAGTCACTTTACATCCTCCTCACAACACATTCCCGCCTAGCTTTGTATCATCTGCAAACTTGGAAATACTACATTTGGTCCCTACATCTAAATCATTGATACATATTGTGAACAGCCGGAGCCCAGGTACTGATCCCTGTGGTACCCCACTAGTCACAGCCTGCCAATATGAGAATGACCCGTTTATTCCTACTCTCTGTTTTCTGCCTGTTAGCCAATCCTTAATCACTGCCAGTATATTGCCTCCTATCCCATGTGCTTTTATTTTGCTAATCAACCTCCTGTGGGGGGCTTTATCAAAAGCCTTCTGAAAATCCAAGTATTCTATATCCATCGACTCTCCTTTATCAACTTTGTTAGTAACATCCTCAAAAAACTTCAACAAGTTCATCAAACATGATTTCCCATTTGCAAATCCATGCTGACTATGCCCAGTCAGATCATAATTATCCATTTATCACATCCTTTATAACAAATGGAGGAGTCTGTCCGCCTTCAGGCTGAGGTGATAGTGCCGGTGTGCCAACGTATTGAGGACAACACTGCTAGGATGGCGGCCATTATGGAAACCTTGGTTCAGGGCTTCACTCCTATACTGCTGTGCGGTCTCAACTCCATTGCTGACGCCATAGTTGGCCTCCAACAGTGTGTATGTGAGAAGGGCATGGGTCAGCGCGATCTCTGCAGCTACCATTTCTCCTCAAGGAGCCAGCCAGATGCACTTGGGCACCCATAGAGAGGAGGATCAGCAGGTGTACCCGCAGGGCCATCCATCCAAGTGACTCCGGGATTGTCTGGCCCATCAAAATTCCCTCTTCCTGTGACCTCAGCAGCTCCAACTCCACAGGCCGAGGAGAGTGCACTGCCACACAGCAAGACCCTGAAAGCAGGCCAGGGGCATTTAGGTCCCGGCCCTCCAGACGACACAAATCGGGGTAATCACATACAGTGGGTAGCAGTCAGCAGGCTGCATCCACCTCCACTGTGGATGTCCGGGGAGCACCAAGACGTAGCGGCAGGGTTAGGAATGTTAAGAAGAATTAGTTGCACAGCCTGGGCACGGGTGTTAATCACTTGTACATACTGTTCACTATTGTCAATAAACTCCCAAGAATATTTCCCTGCCTATGGCTCCTTGTCCTGATGAGCAGTGTTCTTGTCACTCAGATGTGAAACCTTTCTGCACAAGACAAAGGCAGGTGTCTCAGTCCAGGGCCTCTTCCCTGTGCTTTGTGCAGCCTTCAGTCCAAAGTGATTGTCTGGCCTCACACTCCCTGGACACGTTACTGATGCCTGCACCTCACCGGTGCTTGTCATTGCTGCCAGAGTTTCGTGGGCAGGCATCACAGAGTTCCATCATTCTCTCTGTGTGCTCTCAGCACCTTTAAGGTGGGACTGGTCCCCATCACACCAGCATCTGTGACCAGTGGTGCTGTGTCCCTGAAGGGCTCAGGTGCTGAAGGTGGACAAAGGATCAGATGCTTTAAAAGTTTCATGGCTGCATCTCCATGAGGTGATCCTGATCACAGAGAGTAAGCGCACAGCCCTCAGCCAGACAGGAGTCAGACATTCTCATAGGCTATGTGAAGATCTATGGAGTGTCCTCACTGCATGTTATCATCCTCCTGCAATTGTACAACTATTAGGGCCTCCACAGCATCTCCATGATAGCAGCATTATCACAGAGGGTATGTGCGCTACCATAAGCCAGACCGGAGTCAAATGTTCACAGATGCAATGTGAGGATCTGTGGTGTCTTTTCACTGTATGTCGTCATCATCCTCCACAAATCTATACAGCTATGAGGGCCTCGCGAGCATGCCTGCCTCATCTGGCCAGTGTGAGGGCCTCATCCCCGTCATCGTCACCTTCAAGGACCTCCTCACCCTCATCTCTGTCAGTGTCCTCCTCATCGGTGATGATGTCCAGCTCCTCCATCACCTCCTCAGCCAGCTCCTTCCTCCATCGCAGCGTGAGGTTGTAAAGGGTGCAGCAGATGACAACGATGCGTGACATCCTCTGTGGACTGTATTGCAGGGCTCCACCAGATCAGTGCAGGTACCTGAACCTAATTTTCAGCATCCCGATGGTTTGCTCCACCAAGTTGCGAGTTGCAACATGAGCCTCGTTATACTGTCGCTCTGCTACAGTCTGAGGCCGGGTGTCATCAGCCATGTCCTCTGTGGGTAGCCCTTGTCCTCGAGAAGCCATCCCTGCAGCTTCTGTGGACCCTGGAAGACTTCAGGGATCTGTGACCAACTGAAAATGCACAAGTTGTGCACACTCCCTGGTAACCGTGCGCAGATCTGCAGGATGTACTTGAGTTGGTTGTACACCAGCTACACATTCAGCAAGTGGGACCCCTTGCAGTTGATGTAGTTCACTGAGTGTTGCGATGGAGATCGGATTGCCATGTGAGTGTAGCCGATAGCACCCTGCACCTCTAGGAATCCCAAGATCTGGGCAAATCTAATCGCTGTTGCATCCTAGCTGTCCTGGTCCCAAACGAAATGCACAAAGTTGTGTGCCTTCGTGAAGGTGGTATCCATGACCTCATGGATGCATTTGTTGGTGGACGCTTGTGTTATCCCACAGGGGTCACCTGTGGAGCCCTGAAAGGAGCCACTGGCGTAGAAATTGAGCGTCGCTGTCACTTTCACAGTCACTGGCAGTGGATGCCCTCCATGTCCCCATGGTACCAAATCCTGCAGTAGTTCCCTAGACATGTGCAGTCTTTGGCAACACTGGTTCTCAGTCATCTTCAGGAATGAAAGGCGGCATTATAGATCCTGGGTCTAGCTAGGCTCCGACCAGCGATGGTTCGCTGTGGCTCTTTGACGGCGTGTGTGGAACCCCAGCCACCCCTTCTTCCTGAGGGTGCTGCTCCTCCCTCTGCGCAGCCAGGCAACTTAGTCGCTCTGTTCTCTGTCATCTTTGCTCTCTTTAAGCCATGAGGCATACAGCTAGGTCACCAGGCTCCATGATCCTGATGTACTCCTCCTGCAGGATGAAAGAGAGAGGCACGTGAGTTAGCATGGGTGTACTAAGAACCTGTCTTGGTTAAGTCTGAAGGCACCTTTACGTTTCCTGGAGAGTGCTGGCCACCACTTAGATGGCCAGAAATTAATGCGCTGTGTGGTTGTCCAAACCCCACCCACATGGGCCCCAACCACCCAACCAATTGGAGGCAGCTTTGCCCACTGGACTGCATGCTATGCTCTCAGCTCAGGCGCAAACATTCTCCTAACCCTCACTGTAAGGCTGCACTTGAGCCATGGGGAGGACTGGTCCAAACTGGGATGTTGGCATTGCAAGGGGCTGTGAGCGCCTCCACCAGTGACTGCTCCACAGCCAATTTTAGCAAGGACATTGTACAACATGTCAAATCATCCAACTGTTCCACAGTCCACTAAAACGCTCATTACTTTGCAGTCAGTGCCCGAGGGGTGAAAAGCTCTGGAGCACTTGGTGGCACTTTGATGCCTCTGCATTGCTTGAATGGGCAGAGAACCTAGGAGCCCGACCCCAATCATATCAATGTGGCTGTGCCTAAACTGTCTCAGCTGCAGAGGAATGGTCACTTTATACAAGGTTTCCCTAATGCGTGGCTATTTCCCTCACCCACTACTGCCGCCACCCACACCCTGCACATGCCTGTGCACTACCTTCAACCCCAGGGCAGCCCTTGCGCACACCCCCCCCCCCCCAAAATGTGCCTCAAGGCAAGTGCTCCACAACGTTACTGTGTGCTCACCTCCGAGTTCCCCTCAAGGTGAAGCCTGCCAAGTGCACGTCTTTAACATGCTGTTGTGAAACATGTTTGCAATCACACCGGTGTGGGCAGATGATCCAGCGGTGGTGGCGGGGGTATCGATTCTGGCATGATATACAGATGTATTACAATGAGGTTCCTGATGTCCGATGGCGGGAAACGTGGCAAACTAGTTTCACAGCATCGTGAAACCGATATTTGGCCTTCTTGCCATATTGTCCGCTCACGACACCAAACATGTTCGACGCCAACGGGCACGGAAAATCCCGGCCTCTGTACCATTCTCCATCCATGCCAGATCCCAGCAATGTCATTTGGCTGGGGGTCACTTTATACTTATGGACAGCCAATGCAACTTATGATGCTTATATTGCAACCTAGTGTGGCTCATTGGCCAATATCAGGGTGCTCTGGCTGACATCGAGCTCAGTACAGGCAATGGGTTGTGACTCTGGAGGGATAGTCTGACTATTGTGTGGGGCCCAGAGAAGCACCTCTGTTCCTCTATGCTCCACAAAAATAATTTCACCCTACCTCGGATGAGACTCTTCTGCTTTATGGCCTGTGAAAATGACTGTGAAAATGCAGGGCAACTGCTCCAACTATTTCCAGAATAAAATAGTGAAACGGGGCTACCACTTGAGTGTTTTGGATGTCCAGGTGTACACTCCTTTCAAACAACACCACAAGCGGTATTTTCTCACTGAAATGACTCCACATTTTACATCAGCCCCCAGTTGAGAGTTTTTTTTAATTTGTTCATGGGAAGTGGGCATCATAGGCCAGCATTTATTGTCCATCCCTAATTGCCCTCATTCAGGCATTTAAGAGTCAACCACATTGCTGTGGGTCTGGAGTCACATGTAGGCCAGGAGATTTCCTTCTCTAAAGGGCGTTAGTGAACCAGCTGGGTTTTTACAACAATCATCAATGGTTTCATGGTCATCATCAGACGTTTAATTCCAGATTTTTTAAAAATTCAAATTTCACCATCTGCCATGGTGGGATTCAAACTCGCATACCCAGAGCATTACCCTGGGTCTCTGGAATACCAGTCCAGTGACAATACCACTGTGCCGCTGCCTCCCCTGGATAGCCCCATTATCTGCCTCTAGGAGGCTTGCGAGAGTGACTGTAGACACTCTTAGTCTTTCGTTGTGCAGAAACAACCAGGGCTTGCTCAATTGGCTACCCAGCAACTGGCTGATTCACAAGCGTTCTTGCTGCCTTCCCCCGGCATTTTGCCAACCCTCCCACCTCCCAGCCCATCGACAAAGTCCACGGAAAATTCCAGCTGTTAACTCTGTTTCTCTCCCTACAGATGCTGCCTGATCTGCTGAGTATTTTCAGCATTTTATGTTCTTATTCCTGGAACTCCCCATTCTGCTGTGTTGAAGCACCAACACGCTCCCTTTTTATTATTACTGGCGTTGTGCCATTCAAGACCAGGTATAGACAGGGGAGGCCCCAAGTGGTGATTAAAGGATTTGCACAGGAATTGATTGCAAACCAGCAAAGAGGTCACCCCCTAGCTATCATCACATACATTACTAGCCACATTGCACACACCTTTAATCAGAAATTGCATATTGCGAGGAACCAAACTTTATGGTGTGTGTGCTGGGCAGCACAGGGTGGAGTGGGAGCAGAACAACAACATAAATTTAACAGCTGTGTGTATTTCTCAAAAATAAAATTCAAATTTGCCATATCCTTATATCACAGTTCATCTCCTCCAACCAATGTTGGCGAAGCTCTTCTAAAATTATTGGACACTCAGTAAATAGGGACAAATTAATTCAGTTAAACTAATATTTTGCTTGGTAAATTTCATAAATTTTAAATTTCACGGCTAAAAATGGTAATCTTAAAAAAATCAATCCACCACAGGAAAAGAGGGGATGAAGAGGGTGGGAGAGAGCAGCAGCAAGCCATGAAGTATCAGGAAAAGCAAGGAACAAGAGGAAGCAATGGGGCTGTATCAAAAATGGGGAGAGCTATTTAAATATGTTGATATCGCAGGAAAACCCCCCTCCTTTGCCTTTTGACTGATCCAAACCAGAAAATAACTTCCCCCCCTAGCAGAAAGATTGAATTTTCCAGCACCATTCCCTGCTGATGTCTGAAAATCCAGTGAGGGTATTATTGGAACACTTTGAAGTGCATAAATATGTAATGAACATGATGAATAGAAGTGTTTTTATAAGCTCACTTCATATTCAGTATGGCTAATAGATATCTAGGAGTGGTTAGAAGGCAGTAGTATAATCATAAACTTATGATCATTTACATGTAGAACTAGAGAAAAGCAGTTGACATTAATTGGTCCAGACAGTTTCATATTCCTCCACATCTTTAGTTTGCCTGTCTTCCTTCGCTGAACTCTCTCAATCTCTTTCTCTTTGTTTCTCAAACACATTTTTTGTGTCTTGTTTTTTACTTTTCTCAGCATAAGCTGGCACTTCGGAGTAATCTATAATTTTTCACAATTTTAAAACTGATTTGGGCTCAGCAGGAATTTTCCCCTAACATGCCTTCCAATCCAATTGCCTTTAATATACCATCCCATCTGCTTCATGCCTGTAAGATGTGCCTCCTGAGTTGCGTTTCCTGTATCTCTGAGAACCTTCCTCGCGCATTCCGTTTCATGTGTTGGTGACGCCTGTTCTAGTTCTCCGAGATACTACGCGCCTTGGTCATGTCCAGGAGGTTTCCTTTCATCACCTTACCCTTTCAATGCCTCTAAGGTAGACCTAGCCCTGTATATCTTCAAAATGACCCTAATTGTCCATCTCAAGTCACAAAAACATACCAGGTTAAAATGCTCTTAACACATGAACAAAATGCCAACTATCTAGCCTTTGGCTGTCTATTCGCTACATTTCCATTGATTTGCTCAGTTGCACCCTCATCTCTGCCTTAGAATCATAGGCCTGAATTTTTAGGATAGTGGGAGCTCGGCTACATATCCCCCACCGACTCCAGCTGCCCTGCAGCCATTTTATGCTCAAATGAGCGTTGATGGTAGTAGGCGAACTTCCGCCCCTCACCGCCTTGGAGATCTGCCGGCCAACTTGATTGGCCAGCAGCTCTCCAGACCCTGCAGCAACTGTGCTGCAGTTGATGGGAAAGGAACTGCACGGAGCTGCCTGAGACTAAGCCCTGGGAACTGGAGACCCAGGCAAGTGTCAGGGATCCCAGAGCGGGGAGGGGTGGGGAAGACCTTGGGGAGGGGGGTCACCATGGGGTGGGGGAGTGCGATCGGGGTCTCAGGGGATAGGTCGGGGGTAAGGTGGGAGGTTCGGAGGTCACTGGGCCTTAAGGGGAGGGCTTCTCAGTCAGAAGGGGGTTTTTGATGGAGGTCCCCCACTTACCCCAACCCGCCCAAAATCTAACCTACTTTATTTTTGGGTTCCCCTCACGGAGCTTCAATCTGCCTGCCAGCGTAAAAATTGAGGCTGGGTGGGAAACGGCCCTTAAGTGGCCATTAATTGGCGGGAACCTGGAGGGTTGTGGGGGGCGGGGAGGGGGTTGGACTATAAAATTCTGGCCATAGAATCAGAGAATAATTACAGAAGGAGGTCATTCAGCCCATTGTGTTTGTGCTGGCTCTCAGCAAGAGCAACTCACCTGGTTCCATTTCCCCGTTGCCATGGAGATTATTTCTCCTCAGACAATTATCTAATTCTCTTTTGAAGGCCTCGATTGAATCTGCCTACACCACACTCCCACGCAGGGCATTCCAGTGCCTTTGATACCATAATCCCCAGTAAAACCATTACTCTCTCTCACCCTGGCAGATCCTGGTGCAGCCCTCATCTCTGTTCCCTTAATTCCAAGGCACACAGCCTTGAAAGGACCTGTTTGATAACTGGTTTAACCATTCACTGTCAGATCTGGCTGTACCACGTGAAACACTATTGAGAGCACCTCTCATCTGCTAAAACTTCTTGCTATTTCAGGATCATCCTAGAATGAGAAGATACCCCCTGGCTTCTTTTCTCTACTGCGTACCATCTTCCTAAACCTCTCCCCACCCTCACCTCCAACAATAAGTGCGAGGTGCTGATGAACGTCTTTGTCACTAAGCCATCCGATCAACTGTCTCTGCTGCTTCCCTCCTTTTCACTAGCCCACTGGGCCAAACTTCCTGCAAGACCCTCCCCTCCCCTAAACCTGAGCTTGTATCTTTCTCTTTCTATCCTATCTCCCCTCATGCCCTCTCTGAGCTAATTTTGTCCATGAGACCCACCTCCTGTTCCCTTGACCCCATAACCAGTAAACTGCTGATCAACCAGCTTCTTGGCCTCCATGTGAAATTATATTGTTAACAATTCTCTTCATTCAGGTGTTGTCCCTCTCCTTTAAATCTGCCATCATCACTCTTCTGCTCAAAAGTCAACCCTTCACCCCATGTCCTGCAAACTACCAATTGATCTCCAATCTCCCTTTCCTCTCCACAATCCTTGACATGTTGTTGTCTCACAAATCTTTCCCAGGACTCCATGTGTAAATCTGTCCTGTGGCTGCTGCCACTGTAGTGAAACCTTTATGATGAAGGTCACAAATGACACCCAATTTGACTGTGACAAAGGAAAACTATCCCTCCTCATTCTCCATGACCTATCTTCAGCCTTTGACATGGTTGACTACGCTATCCTCCTCCACTGCCCCTCCATGGTCATCTAGCTGTGTGGAATTGCGTTCACCTGGTTCCATTTTTATCTGTTAAATCATAGCCAGAGATCACTTGCAATGCTTTCCCTTCCCACTCTCACACCATTACCTCTCCGTCCCCCAAGGATCTATCCTTTGTCCCCTCCTATTTCTTATCTACACACTTGGCAACATCATCCGAAGCACAACATTAGTTTTCAGAGGTACACTGACGACACCCAGTTTTACCTTACCGCTGCCTTTCTCAACTCCTCCAGTGTTGCTAAATTATCAAACTATATGTCTGACATCCAGTACTGGATGAGCGGGAATTTTCTCCAACTAAATATTGGGAAGACTGAAGCAATTGTCTCCAGACCCACTCTATACCCTGGTCCCTAACTGCTGACTCCAACCCTCTCCCTAGGGCGACGGTCTGTTACTCAACCAGACAGTTTGCAACCTTGACTGACCCTGAGATGAGTTTCCAAACACATCACTAAGACTGCCTATCTCCATCTCCAAAGCATTGCCCAACTCCACCCCTGCCTCAGACCATAAGACCATAAGACATAGGAGCAGAAGTAGGCCATTCGGCCCATCGAGTCTGCTCCGCCATTCAATGAGATCATGGCTGATCTGATAATCCTCAACTCCATTTTCCTGCCTTTTCCCCATAACCCTTGACTCCTTTACTGACCAAAAATCTGTCTATCTCAGCCTTGAACATACTCAACGACTCAGCCTTCACAGTCTGCAGTAAAGAATTCCACAGATTGACTACCCTCTGAGAGAAGAAATTCCTCCTCACCTCTGTTTTAAATGGGCACCCCATTATTCTGAGATTATGCCCTCTGGTCCTGGAATCTCCCACAAGGGGAAACAACCTCTTAGCATCTACACTGTCAAGCCCCCTAAGAAACTTATATGTTTCAATAAGGTCGCCTCTTTATTCTTCTAAACTCCAATGAGTACAGGCCCAGCCGACTCAACCTCTGCTCATAAGAAAATCCTTCCATCCCCGGGATCAACCTAGTGAACCTTCTCTAGGTTCCTATCTACCTCCAATGCCAGTATATCTTTCCTTAGATAAGGAAAAGATAACCAAAACTGTTCACAGTATTCTAGGTGTGGTATAACTAGTGCCTTGTATAGTTTCAGCAAGACTTCCCTATTTTTATACTCCATTCCCTTTGAAATAAAGACCAGCATTCCATTTGCCTCACCTATTACCCGCTGAACTTGTATGCTAGCTTTTTGGGATTCATGCACCAGGACCCCCAAATCCCTCTGTGCTGCAGCTTTCTTCAGTCTTTCTCCATTTAAATAATATTCAGCTCCTCTATTCTTCCTGCCAAAGTGCATAACCTCACACTTTCCCACATTGTATTCCATCTGCCACATTTTGGCCCATTCATTTAACCTGTCTATATCCCTCTGTAGACTCTTTGAAATACCTATGCTCATTTATTTCTGGCATCTTGAGCATCCCCGATCTTAATCGCTCCACCATTGGTGGCCATGCCTTCAGCTACCATGGTCCTAAGATTTGGAATTCCCTCCCTAAATCTCTCCACCTCTCTACCTCTTTTTCTTTCTTCAAGACGCTTCTTGAAACTTAAAACTCTTTAACCAATCTTTTGGTCAACTGCCCTAATATCGCCTTATGTGGCTCGGTGTCAAATTTTGCTCTATAATGCTCCTGTGAAGAGCCTTGGGATGTTTCATTCATAAAAGGCATGATATAAATATAAGTTGTTGTAGTAGTGAAAACTATTATTATCACTGCCAGGCTTTGGGTCCCTTCAGTAGAAGAGAGCTGGAAACCATGCTATTGTAAACTAGTGCACATTTAATGACTATTTAAATTATTTACAGAGAGGTACTTTAGCAGGTCTCCATTAGAACCTTCTGCCCTCAGGTTCCAGTTACATATGATGTGACACCACTGATGATGCACTATAGCTATTAGCATAATAGCTACTAACCCTTCATACTACACCTCCCCCCAAATCTTTTATTCTACTCATTAACATTCATTATTTACCTATCCTACTGCCACCACCCACCTACACCAACCCCCACCCCCAAACCACCACCACCGCACCCCCCCACTCCCCCAAACTTGCCCCTTCACGGTCTCTTGATCCCGATGGATCAATCTCTGACTGTGTTCTTGGCTCCTTTCTTCTCCTTGGAAGGCACCAACCTCTGCAGACAGAGATTTCTGCTTCTGGTCTGCAGTGTAAAGGCATGAGCAGAGACTTTCATTTTCTTCTCCTTTTACTTTCCCTTCTCCTTAGTACTCTGGGAAAAGGTTGGACTGCTGACTGCTCTTGCTTGAAAGGTTGAAGCTCATTCAGCTCCTGTGCAGATTTATATAGCTGTAGAGGGGCTAAAAAAGTCTACTGCTGCAGTGAACAAAGTATGATGTAATGCCTCATCCATGAACAAATCAGACGGATGAAGAATAGGATGAAGAATATTCTGAATAAAAGATGATGATTGTCTTGCTAATGCTGTAGGAATTTTGTTTTCTGTAGGTAGTGGTTTAACTTGCACACTCTTTTCGATATGACTTTTCTCTGCAGTGCACCTGAACATCTCTGGAACTTCATCAGAACTTAGGCTGTGACCAGCACCAGCAGTGAAAGAAACATGCAGAGGCAGAGAAATTATCCAGAGTGCTGTCAGAGATGGAGTTCCAGGATTTTGACCCAGTGACAGAGAAGGAAGGGTGATATATTTCCAAGTCAGGATGGTGAGTGGCTTGGAGGGGAACTTCCAGGTGATGGTGTTCCTATGCATCTGCTGCCCTTGTCTTTCTTGATGGCAGTGGTCATGGGTTTGGAAGGTGCTGTCTAAAGAGCCTTGGTGAGTTTCTGAAGTGCACCTTGTGGATGGTACACACTGCTGCTACTGTGCGTCGGTGGCGGAGGGAGTCAATGTTTGTGGAAGGGGTGCCAATCAAGCGGGCTGCTTTGCACGGATGGTGTCAAGCTTCTTGAGTGTTGTTGGAGCTGCACACATCCAGGCAAGTGGGGAGTATTCCATCACACTCCTGATTTGTGCTTTGTAGATGGTGGACAGGCTTTGGGAAGTCAGGAGGTAAGTTATTCACCACAGGATTCCAAGCCTCTGACCCTGCTCTTGTAGCCACAGTATTTATATGCCTAGTCCAGTTCAGTTTCTGGTCAATGGTAACCCCCAGGATGTTGATAGTGGGGGATCCAGCGATAGTAATGCCAGTAAGTGTCAAGGGGTGATGGTTAGATTCTTGTGGTAACTGTAGCTTTAAGGAATGTAGTCACTGTTGCTTTAAGACTTATTGTACTGTGTAGTATCACGTGATAGTGTGAATGAATCAGCCTGAAGCATGGGGAACATTAGGGGTGGAGTTTGTGTCTAGTAGTGGTTCTTGATGGAAGCATGTAACTGCTGCTGAAGCCCTGTAAATAAAGTTCACTGTTTCTTATAAGAAACCTGCTTGGAAAATTAAATCCTTAACAACTGGCGACGAGGATGGGATTGGTTCTGGCGCTGTCCCTCTCCCAGTGAATGTGATTATCTCATTTTAAACAGAAGAAAGAGAAAATATTCTCACCAGTTACGCCACTTTTTGGCAGGATCGACCCCTTCGACTCATCCACGGAGGATTGGAGTCAATATATAGAATGCCTCAGTTTCTTTTTCCAAGCAAACGAAATAATGGTGGAGGAAAAAAGGAAAGCAATTCTCCTAAGCATCTGTGGGAGTAAAACTTAATTTAATCCACAGTTTGACAGCCCAAACACGCCCGAATCGAAGACCTTTAGTGAACTGGTAGACCTCGCAAAGGGTCATTTTTAACCCTAGCCCTCCATAATCATGCAGAGGTTCAAATTTAATTTGAGAGTAAGAGCCCCGGGGAAACCATAGCAACATGTGTAGCAAAGCTGAAACAGCTAACTGAACATTGTGACTTTGGGGAGACCATAAACAATATGTTAAGGGATCGTTTGGTCTGTGGTATGCACGGTGAAGCCATTCAACGACAGTTATTAGCTGAGGTAAATATTGCTTTAAAAAGAGCATTGGAAATAATGCTTGCGACGGAAAGCGCCGAGCCGGTTTCCCAGGCCTTACAGGGTGTACAAAATGGCACCATTTTCCAGTGGGGAACAGTCCACTGGGTGTGGTGCGAAAACCAGGGAGTCAGCTGCGAAGTGGGAGACAGTCCCTGCTATCCAAGAATTTAAAAAATTTACTGGAGACAGCTCAGCAGCAAATCTGAAAATGAATTGTTACTGATGTGGAAGTAACCATATCCCTGAAACTTGCTGTTTTAAAGAGGTGGAGTGCCATTATTGTCATAAAAGAGGGCACATACTGAAGTAGTGCAAAGCAAGATTGAGACAGACTCCCAGGCAGCAAACTAAACTGATCGAAGTACATAAGGTGGAAGAACCAGAAACCACTAATTCTGATGTTTATTTTCTATTTAATGTGAAAGTAGGGAAAACAGAGCCAATCGCTGTTACTCTGCAGGTGAATGGAAAACCTTTGATTTTGGAAGTGGATACTGGTGCATCAACGACCGTAGTGGGGGGAGCACATATTCAAATATTTAAACAAGGGTACTCAACAATTGAATATGGAGCAGACTTCAGCCAAATTGAAAATGTATACTGGTGAATTCATACATGTGAAAGGTATTACCACTGTACCTGTTTATTACAAGCACAGCTCCCTGTGATTGTAGTGGGAGGTGAAGGACCAAGCCTTCTAGGTCATAATGATGAGAGGTTGATATTGGAGGGAGTTAAAGGATGATTTACCCTGACAGAGCAGATGAGATCATTCATCCCCTTCCTGCATTGGGTGGCACTTTGGGCACGGGTGCCAGCCACGCTGACCTTCTCCACGACAGCCTCCCAGGCCGGAGAGGTGAGGCGGCTGTGCTTCCTGAAGCTATCCCTGGGATAGAGCACTTGGCTGTGCGCCTGCACCCCCCCTGCTCATGGCCTGGAGGGCCTGTGAGTGAAGCGGGGTGCTGCCTTCCTCTCCTGGCTACCAGGCATCTCTGGTGGGCTAGAGAGAGTGAGACTGTGTGATGGGCTGGCCTTTAAAAATGGTGCCTGGACCTGTGAACCCACCAGCTGACGGCAGCTGCAAGAATCAACTCCAGGCCCGCCTGGGGATTCAGACCAATACGCGCCTTTGCATAATTAATAAGGCTCCAAGAGCAGAATTGGGCGCGAGATCCCGCCATTCTGGTCAGAGGGGTGGACGCTGCCAAAACTACTCGGCACCTCACTTAGTCTCACTTATAGAGAGTTCTGCCCCTTGAGTTGAATTGTAGATGGCTGGAGACATTCAGGCTTCGGCTATGATGTCCTACTCCTGGGTCCAGTTTAAAATTTGGCTTCCAGCCATTGACCAAGATATCTGTATACCAGAAAGACTCTTGTGGCTCTGCCACTTCACCTAAGAAGAATACATCCTGTCCTTCAGTATCGGCTATTTCTTGGATAATTGCAGATTAGAATGGTCTGCCTTTAAGTTTTTCATCTGAAAACAGAAGCTTCGTGCTGGTGTGGCATACTATTATAAAATTCCCCCTCTTGTGGCAGGAATGGCACTCAGCATTAATGGCTGGGCAGAATTCGTGCCAATGAGGGTTTTTCCTGCCACAACGTGGACATGGAACAATGGCACCGACCACGCCCTCGCCAAACAGGCTCTGTTTTCTGACAGGCGCACTGATAGCCCTATGGCTCACGAATTAGACTGAGTCGGTAGTCTTCCCCTGGAAAGGATCCCTATCACTCCGGACGAATAGCCTGTTTTGCTTGCAAAGTTCAGCCTGCCTGGCTAACTGTACCGCTTTGGACGCAGTGAGATCTTCTCTAGATTGCAAGAAGTCTGACAATGCTTCATCAATCACCCCCACCACCATGTGGTCTCTGAAGAGCTCCTCTCTCAGTGTTCCATATTCACAGTTGTCCACTAAGAGATACAGGTCATTCATATAAAAAAAAATCATTATTCTCTACAAGTTCTTGGCTGCGCCTGTTGAATTTTGCCAGTCTGTTAATGTAGGAATCGATGGCCTTAATGACCTCTTTACGGTTACTTCATCAACCCCCTGTTTCCTTAAAATATCGTCAGCACAGCTGCCAATTGCATAAAGGAGAACAATGACCTGATCCTTGTTTGATTTCTGAGCAAGTCCGAAGGCAGACCGTGTCAACTGAATCAGCGACACCAGTTTCTCCAGTGCACAGCTTGGTCGAGGCCCTCCATGAGGTCCAGGGGCTTGGGCAGAGGTAAAACTTTTTCCATAGCTCCGTGCACTTGTAGTCAGCTGTTGTGGGACTCCGGTAGCAATTAGTTGCTCGATTGTTGCTGCAGGCATTTCTTGAGTGTGCTCTGCTGGGCCAACAGCCTGCCCTTCTCCTACCTTTATCGGCATTGACTGGGATCTTTAGCAAACGGTTCTCAGACTGCTGTCACTATTATTGACTATATTTACAATATTTATAGGGACGGACTTTGGCAGGACTCCATTAGAATCTTCTTCCCTCAGGTTCCAGTTGCATGTGATCTGACATCACTGATGATGCATGATTAGGATAATAGCTATTAGCCCTTCATACTACAAAAACTTTATTTGAAATACTTCCACTCAGAATTCAACCAGGTTGCTCCCTTATTTAGTAGCATTGTTTTTCTAAATATAAATATTTGGAGTAATGAGAGTAGATGGGATTCTTCGCTTAATTAAACCACAGTTGAACAACACAAGAGTAAACCTATTCTGTACATGTAGTGAGTAAAATATTTGTCTTTAGTCTAAGGTAATGCCTGTCCTTCATCTTATAAATTACAGGGATTTTATTATAAAAAGATTAATAATTTCTATATTTCAATGAACTGTAGCAAGGATTTACAGTAAGAATGATGTAGTATGCAGGAATGGTTGTACATATTGTAAGGGAAACATATTGCATACAATTTACTGTACTAAATTTGAAAAGATTAACTCTAAAAATGTTTCTGCTTTGTTTGATGCAGTCCCAAAATGCCTTTACTTACTGAAGTTATTTTATATTTGTAACTACATTTTGTGTTATGGTTTTTGAGGATACTTCTAAAGGAAAATTCATCAAGAAAAATAGTCTGAGGTTGTCCATTTCCATTTTGATTTCTCTATTCAAAACAATGTAATAACCTTTATAGTGTTTGAGGCAAGATTGTTTCATTATAAATGTTTCATCTTATTTTTTTTATTATAGGGATAGCTCAATTTTAACAAGTTTTGTTAAACTATCATTCCATTTTAACAATGTTTTATTATACATGGTTTTCAATAAAGGGAGTCTTTCATTATATGATATTTTAAAGGGAGTTCCATTATAATGTTTCATTATAAGTACAGTTTCATTGTAACAGGGTTTCATTTGAAATGAATTTTTATTTAAAAATATGGTCTTATTGTAAACATTTTCATTATAATTGGAGTTTTATCACAACAGCATGTCACGATAATTATCTGTGTTGTGTTGCACTGGGTGCCATTTTAGTTTGGCTTGATTCAAGAAAACTCCCTTTAGAATTAAGTCAGGCATTTGCCAATTGTCAGAGGTTGGCTCAAGTGAAAAAGCAATGACTCTTATGAAAATAAGAATTTTTGCAGAAATTTGACCAATCACATCACCCACAATAAATTTGCACAAATATGAAAACTAAGGAAAATTAATTATGTAACATTCATATGGTAGCAAGCAAAAACCACCCCTTGGAAATGTGATTAACTGGCGAAAACAAAAATCTAAATGCAGATATAGCATGTACCCAGTGCATAAAAGGTTTCTAATTCTAAAGCATAAACTGCATTTGCACACAATGCTTACACTTAAATTGTGATCATGAGAGCAGTTCTAAGAGCGGAACTGAAATTAATGCATTTATAACATGCAAGTAAATGATATTTAAACCAATGTACAGGCAGAGATAGGAAACATTTCCAGATATACATATTCTACAGTTATGGGCCAAACAATTTAAAGGTTATTGGTATGGGTTTTCCCTCTATCAATAATTTCATTATTGTGCAATGAGAAGTGTTATTCATTTAATTACAACATGTTACAATGCTTGAGTTCATTTATTTGGAGGTATAATTATAACAACATTCATTATAAGCAGTGTTCCATCATAGTGAGTAAAGTGCAAGGGGATTTCACTCTTGACTTATAAGAACATAGAACCTTACAGCATTGAAAGAGATCATTTGGCCCACCATACCTGAGCTGGCTTTTTGAAAGAGTTATCCAATTAGTCCCATTCCCCTGCTTTCTCCACATAGCCCTGCAATTTTCTCCCTTTCAAATATTAATCCAATTACCTATTGAAAGTTTTATTGAATCTGCTTCGACCATTCTCTCAGGCAGTGCATTACAGATCATAATAACAGTTTCTCCTTAATTACCCAATCAAAACCCATCCTGATTTTGAATACCTATTTCAGTATATTTCGGCTCGGATTTCGTGGTCAGCAGTGAAGTGATGATGTTCGCCACTGACCTCAAACAAAGTTGGCACAAACATTTAGTGATCTCTGTGGCGTAGATTTCCCCTTTCCTGATGGCAGTTTGAATCTGCTGCAAAGTCAAGGTGTCTTGCAACAGTGGTGTCATTAAGCAGAGTAAACAGGCAATCGTGTTGAAGTATTCTCACAGACAGCAAACCAGGAAGTAATATGCACGGATTGTCTTTCAATTTTTATTAAATTTTACAGAGCATGAAATAAATGATTGGGACGTACACATGGAATTAAGGTCGAAGCTGAAATAACATAAACAGGCTTTTCAAAAAAGGTTTAAGAATGTCATTTTTTAATTATAATTGCGCAATTTGACATTTTGAAATGTAAAAATTAGTTTCCAAAGGTCAGAGAAGTTTATCAGCAGTAATTATCAACTTCGAGCACTTTTAAAAACTTAGGGCAGAATTTTCCACTCCTGCCCATAGTGGGCGGGGGCACTAAATTTGGCGTGATGGGAAAAGTCAGTTTCCCCTTGGCGGGAAAGTAGTTTGTTCTCCCGGCTTTGACATTGGGTTAAAGACAGGTCGAGTTTCCCACTGGTCTATGTCAGGAACCACATCGGCGTTCATTTGCATCTCAGGAATGTTCATTAAAAGTTCAACTCGACAGAATTATATTCCCCCTCCAAACCAAGTGTCCCACTGGCAGATTATTAGAATGGTCTGTTTCCTGATTGTACCTAAGTGGTGTGCACCTGGCAAGCTTCACTCCATCAATAACTTCAATGCACATAGACATTGCTTTCGGATATGTTTAAGAGCGTCACTGCAAGATTTTGGGTGCTTGTATCACAAGATGCGCCAAGGCTGGACAGGGGAGGCAGCCTTACAGTGGAAGGGTAGGGAGAGTGTCCGGAGAAGCGGGGGAGTGTGTTATAGAGGGGAGGGTTGGTAGTGTCGATCATGGAGTCCTGCTAGGGGGAGAACTCAGGGTACTGGTGGTAGATAGGAGGGAACAGCCACAGTCAGATAGGGAAGTAGGGTGAGGCAGGATGGCAGGTTTGGAGTGAGAGTCTGCTAGGTGAAAGTCTCATTGAGGGGGTCAGGAGGAGGATAAGACAGGTAGCTCAGATAACAGGAGGGAACAGGGTCGAGTGGGCATGGATATGATGGCAGATGTCGGGTCTGAGGGGGCAAAAGGCATGTGGAGGTGGATCGTTATAGGATCCAGCATAACGGGGAAGGTTCAAGGGTGACAGAAGAGAGAGGAATGGTGATATTGGGTGGGTCTAAGGTGATGTGTGGAAGGTGGTGGGTGACAGGGGAAGGGTAGAAGGTGCTGGAGTGTGTCTGAAAAGTTACACACACCATTTTCTCAAGCTGTATTTGACAACACAGTTGCTCTGTGCATGTGAATCTTCGAAGTGGGAGGAGGGTCTTTTTGGGTGGGTAGAGCTCAAGATCAACACAAGTGGCTGACAAAAGGGACACCCTAATAATTATGAAGCAACTGGATGTCAAGGATGCTCAGTTGTGTTCTCCTCTCTATGGTGAAGCCCACATTGCAGCAGGTTTGTTCCTGACTCATGGGTCTCATTACATCAAGATCCCAGCAAGGTGTGGAGCTGCCGTTCATTCTGTGCTATTTGCCATCACCTGTAGCCAGAGGCAGGAATGAAGGGAGGGAGGTGAAATGCCCCCAGGGGGCACAGCTGATGGAGTGCAGAGAGCTTAGGACTACAAAACTCCATCCTCCTGCATGAAGGCTGACAGAGGACCATGCAGTTAATCTTTCTATGCTGCAATAGTCTCGAGGGTAGTGGAGGCAAGCGGAAAAGTGTCCGTGAAACAGTCCTTGCACATGGCTCTCATCACCCTGGTCAAAGAGCAATGTCTCCATATGCATTCATGCATGAACAGGAGGAACACCCATCTCTGGTCTTCCAGGATGTCCTTTACCTGGAAGGGGTTGGGTGGGGATGCCACGTCTAGGTGGAGGCCAGGTGAAGGACTTAGCATTTTCCTGCTGGCTTTGAGATGAAGGGAAACCTTTGAAGGGCATGCTCACATAATGTATCACTTCAATTTGTTCTCACATCCACTGAGGCGTCTATGATGCAGGATGCAGGCAACCCAGCCTTGGTAATGGCTCTCATCCAAATGAGGAGATGGAGGGCCCATCGCCGTTTAGCACAGGGCCATGAGGAGCAAGGGCCTAAGCAGCAAGAAGCAGCAGAGCCTGTATAAGTTCAAGAGGTTGGCGAACACTGCACAGGCAAGCATTGGCCCGACCATAGGTGTATCACCGGCGGTGCTATTATCTAGAGATGAACCAAAATTAATGCCGGAGGCACCCTCATATGTCCTGTGATGTGTTTGCTCACATCTCCAGTATGAGCTGTGGACTCTGGAGGAGTAATGCGGAGCCCCTGGCCTGCAATGAGTGAATGTCTGTCCGGGTACCATTTAAATGTGGCGCCAGGACTTTCAACCCCATGAGGTAATGGCACGGTGGGCAACCTCCTGCCCGTCCCACCACAAAATTTGATGAGCTCCTCTTTAAATGCATAATTAATGAGCTGAAAAGCTGAAGACATTGGCGTGTTCACGCTGCCCGCCGCCCAGCCGAATCACACCAACTTTCCTGCCTGCCAACACACTTAGTCTCCAGAAAGGAAAATCCAGCCCAGTTACACTGAATGCAACAAGTATTTTCAAGGATTTTTTTACAGCAAGACTAATAGGGCAGAATTTTACCCTTGTTGGGTGGGGTCAGCGGGGGTGGTTGGGAAGCCAACCGCTGCCCGTGTTTGGGGCTAGACCACGATTTCGGCCAGTTAAGGCCCACCCAGCGTGAAATGCGAGCGGCAGCGTTGCCTGCGTTGGGGAGAGGAGGGTGAGCGGGGCGAGCAGGGAGCTTCACACATGCGTGCGATCGAGATTTCCCTGAGGCACAGAGCTGCCTGAGGGAAATGAAGAGTTTTAAAAATTAGAGCTAATGATCTTTAAAATAACATGGGACATGTTATAAATCAAATTTTAAAAACTTTATTTTATTTTTATTTGATGTTGGAAACCTCACCCCGCCCATGGATGAGGTTTCCAACGTTAATTGATACTTTAATGGCCTTTCTAAGCCTTCTAATTGTCGGCAGGCATGCTGCTGATTCCTGTGCGCGCCCACCGACTGAACAATTGTGTGACTGCACGTTGATGTTGGGATGCTCGCCCGACGTCAACGCCCATCATTTTATGCTCGAGCGAGTCTGGCATGTGCCCACCTGACGAAGTAAAAATTCTGCCCATAATGTAAAAAGGCAAGTTCTCATTAGCTTAGCGATTTCTACTTGATTGCAATCTGTGGGACATCAATATCACAGCCTATGGACAAAGATCGAATCACTGACAGCAACTTCTGGATTTACTTGTTTAACTGGACATTACAGACTCCAGTAGCTGTTGTCTGTGTCAGAGGAGGAAGGACAATAAACGTTGACAGTTTTTCCATCTTTTTTACCACAAAATCCTGGCCATAGTTTTCCTATAAACATCACTTAATTTTATTTGGAATGTAATTGGCTTATTCAAGCAACAATTTTTGTTGGAAGGGGCAAAATATATCTTATTTGAGTGCAGCTGAATAAAAGAGCCAATTAACCGCATTGGTTTTCCACGATCGCATTTCCACTAACAGGATGTTGCCATCAGTCCAAAAAGACGTTCTGCCTGTCACACAATTGAGGAACATTGTGTGTGAATTTCAATGGGTAAGTGAGCTGTACATCCCAGCAATTGGCTGATCAAATCAAACGACCTGTTCTTTTGAAATGAAAACAAAAAATACTGGAAAAACTCAACAGGTCTGGCATCATCTGCGGAGAGTAAAACAGACGCTTCGAGTCCGTATGACTCATCTTCAGAGCTAGACCTGCTGAGTTTTTCCAGCACTTTTTGTTTTTATTTCAGATTTCCAGCATCCGCAGTATTTTGCCTTTAACCTGTTCCTTCGGTTGTTTGTAATGGGCAGAGTACACACCGTACTCAGCGGCCCCGCTTGCAAAACCCTAATCAAAATGTCTACTGTTAGATGTGATTCTGCAATTGAGCAGCATTGCTGAACAATTCTGATTGTGCTAACAACCAATTTAAGATAAGCTGAGCTCATAACAAGGCTCATTTATGTTTGCTAGAAGTGATATACATTTGTATGCAAGGACCTGTAACCTACAAACAAAAGAAATATGTTCAAGCCTTGCACATTTTTTGAATTACCTGGGAGCTTGGAGAGCCTATAATTCCCTGTTGCTTTCTCCATGGTAAGCCTTGGCCAATCAGAGCTGACTTACCAACCAATCAGCACCCTTTTCTCCTGTAATACAAATTGGTGCGATTGTTCGAAATTTGCCATTTTTGTGTTTGTCCTGATGAGTGCAAGACGAAAAGCTTTGGCAACATGTCTCTCTTTTCAGCAATATTCAATATCAAATTTGGACATCTGGTTGAATATCCTTTTAGCCATTGCTCTTTAGCCTTACCATATTAAGATTTGAATCCCCAAGTGCACAAACTGTCCTCAGAAAATGGAGCTTGTTACAACATTACTAAAAAGCACTTGCTGTTGTGTTGTTTCTTAGTTGGCAAGGATCAATCATTATTGGGTCAATATACAGCAACATCTTAAATGGAACCCAAGAGACAGCCTGATTCTAGTATTACCACAAGCAGTGACATTTTTCCTCAAGCGAGGAGAAATGGGAATGCTTTATAATGGAGTAGCTAATATTTAACCTTTCCTAGGTAGTTTTCATTGTTTTCTCTGTATCCCCAAAATACATAACAAAACTGGTGCAGTCCAGCATTGATACATAAGCAAATGCTAAATGTGCAGAGACTTTTTTTATAAGAGTTTGTTTAAGAGAAAATGCACAGAGGAGTAAATACTGTACTTGTAATTGGAATGTCATTTACATTTTTGTATATAGTTACAGGCTGAAGCATGCTCAACAATCTTCAGCCAAAAGTGCCGAGTGGATGATCCATCTTGGCCTCCTCCTTTGATGTTACTGCATATTGACCCAATAATGAATCCCCAGCATCACAGATGCCAGTCTTCAGCCAATTTGATTTACTCCACATGATATCAAGAAACAGCTGAAGGCATTAAATACTGCAAAGGCAATGGACTCTGAAACATCTTGCCAATAGTACTGAAGACTTGTGCTCCAGAGCTAGCCATGCCCCTAGCCAAGCTGTTCCAGTGTAGCTACAACACTGACATATACCTGGCAATGTGGAAAATTGCCCAGGTATGTCCTGTACACAAAAAGCAGGACAAGTCCAAGCTGGCCAATTACGTCTCCAGCAGTCTACTCTCTTTTATCAGTAAAGTGATGGAAGGGGTCATCAACAATGCTATCAAGAGGCATTTGCTTAGCAATAACCTGCTCACTGATGCTCAGTTTGGATTCCGCCAGGGTCACTCAGCTCCTGACTTCATTACAGCCTTGGTTCAAACATGGACAAAAGAACTGAACTCCAGAGGTGAGGTGAGAGTGACTGCCCTCGACATCAAGGCCGCACTTGACCGAGTGTGGCATCAAGGAGCCCTAGTAAAACTGAGGTCAATGGGAATCAGAGGGAAAACTCTCCACTGGTTGGAATCATACTAGCACAAAGGAAGATGGTTGTGGTTGTTGGAGGTCAATCATTTCAGTTCCATGACATCACTGCAGGAGTTCCTCATAGTATCCTCGACCCAACCATCTTCAGATGCTTCATCAATGACCTTGCTTCCATCATAAGGTCAGAAGGGGGGATATTTGCTGATTATTGAACAATGTTCAGAACCATTCGTGACTCCTTAGATACTTAAAGAGTCCATGTCCAAATGCAGCAAGACCAGGACAATATCCAGGCTTGGGCTGACAAATGGCAAATAACATTCGCAACACACAAGTTCCAGGAAATAACCATCGCCAACAAGAGAGAATCTAACCATTACCATTAAACCATCTAACCATTATTGACATTCAATGGCATTACCATCGCTGAATTCCCACTATCAACATCCTTGGGGTTACCATTGACCAGAAACTGAACTGGACTAGCCATATAAATACTGTGGCTACAAGAGCAGGTCAGAGGCTAGGAGTTGTGCGATGAGTAACTCACTTCCTGACTCCCCAAAGCCTGTCAACATCTACAAGGTACAAGTAAGGAATATGATGGAATACTGTCCCCTTGCCAGGATGAGTGCAGCTTCAACAACACTTAAGAAGCTTGACACCATCCAGGACAAAGCAGCCCGCTTGATTGGCACCCCATCCAAACAAACATTCACTCCCTCCACCACCGACGCACAGTGGCAACAGCATGTACGATCTACAGGATGCATTGCAGGAAGTCACCAAGCCTCCTTAGACAGCACCTTCCAGACCCACTACCACTACCATCAGAAGGACAAGGGCAGCGGACACATGGGAACACGACCACCTGGAAGTTCCCCTTCAAGCCACTCACTTGGAAATATATCGCCGTTCCTTCACTGTCACTGGGTCAAAATCCTGGAACCCCCTTCCTAACAGCACTGTGGGTGTACCTACACCACATGGACTGCAGCGGTTCAAGAAGGCAGCTCACCACTTCCTTCTGAAGGGCAATTAGAGATAGGCAATAAATGCTGGCCTAGCCAGTGACGCCTACACCCCATGAATGAATAAAAGAACCTATTTTTCCAAATAGTCATTGGTTTCTAATGATGGTTTTGCAGAAGAGATTTTCTTTTTTTTCGTACACAAAGGAAAATATACCACAATATAGCTTAATTATCATACTTAAATTGTTACGGTATATAATGTGACCAGAGCTATCATTTCAACTTTTGTCCTGTTAAGGCTACTTCTCTCATGGGGCAGGATTTTCCCTTCATCGAGTGGGCCTGGGAGCGGCCGTGAAATGGACCACCGCCCGCAATTGGGCCCTGACTGTGATTTCACGCTGGAAGGCCAATTAAGGCCCGCCCAACATGAAACACAGCTCTGCCACTGGCCGGGAAGGGCTGTGCAGGGGCAGGGGCGGGGGCGGGGGCCTGTCTGCCACCAGGTCTAATGGTGACCCGGCGCCCGGTTTAAAAGTGGACCAGGCAGCCCCTGGGAGGCTGCCACGGAGGACGTCCCCTGAGCTGGCATGATGGACCTGAGGGCAGCTGGACACAGCAGGTGGGAGGGCAGATCAGGTGGGCACTCAGCACCCCCCTCCCCCCACTTCTCTGATGAGTGCCTTGCCATCCTCCTGGAGGAGGTGGCTGCCAGGAGAGACACCGCACTTCACCGAGAGGGCATGGGAGGAGGTGGCAGCATTGATCAGCAGCCGTGACGTGGTGTGGCGCTCCTGGGTGCAGTGCCAGAAGCGCTTCACTGACCTGCTGTGCTCAGGAAGGGCGAGTACCATGTTAGCATGGGTCAATGTGCAGATATGTTAAGGTCTGGCCACCGTGGACCTCAGGAGTGTTAGAGTCTGAGTGCCAACTGTCAATTATGCCAGAGTTGGCCAAGCGGACGAGCCCTGGCTGCTTGGACTGATTGCCTTGCAGCTCGACGGCCACAACTTGGGTGTGCCCTGCCATGTGCTCATCAGCTGGGTTTGGCCAGGGTGGACTAATCAAAACTCCTCGGTTGTTTCAGGAGAAGACAGCCCTGGAAGGTCACAGACCGGCAGAGGCCCCGCTAGCCTCCTAATCCTTTCAAGGTATGAGCAAGATGCCCTGGAGCTTGAGAGCCGGCACGTCCTATGGGCATGGTGAGGCAGGGGTGCCAGACGAAGGTAAGAGTGCTGTGCGCAGAGGTGAGAATTTCAGCTTGTGCAACCAATATAGTGTAGGCTCTTCATTAATGTGGGCCTCGAACTTGAAGCCCCCACTGATCTGTGGAAGGTGATGGCACCATGATGCAGATCTCTGTTATCTCACCAGGGTGCCTGGTATGCACAGTGACAGTGTGATGACTTTAACTAATGACATGTCCTTCTTCTCCCTCCGGACCCTGAAGGGCCACCCCTGATACCAGAGGACCACCGTGTGTCATTTGCACCTGTGTCACACCCGCTCTCTGAAGCAGGCACCAGCGCAGATACCAGCACCTCTGGGGGCATTACAGCGACGGCTAATATATTGGTGCACATTGGTGAGGGCATTTCACAATCACTTGAGGTGCAGGCAGAGGCAGAGAGTGCCCAGGGCGCCGGCAGTCGGAGGACTGCTGGAGACCAGGATGATGCTCAGTCGAAGGCTGATGATGAGCCTTTGGAGTTGTCCATTAGGAAGCAGATGCTGGTGTCCAGCAAGATGTGCGGGAGGATCTGGCAGAGATCCATGAGGGTCTGCGTGCCATGGTCTCCGTGGTGGAGGTGTCCATGTGGAGTGTGAGCACTGTGTTGACCGTCATGATCGAGCGCACTGCCTCCTTCATTGAGAGAGTAGCGACTCTCATGGAGAGGCAGCACCAGGGAATCAGGGGTTTCTGGGATTGCGCTCGGTCCTGCAAGCCCTTACACAGGCAATGACCTCAGGTGGTCAGTGCTAGTGTGGGAGATTGACGAGGCACCCAGTATCCCAGCTAGGTGCTCGTCCATCAGTGGTGTGCAGGGAGGTCCACAGTAACCTGACGTTGGTGCACGAGCTGCCTGTCGTCTCTGCGGGCTCCTCTCAGGGCGCTCTGGATGACAGCAACAGCTCCTCCGCCCTTCCGCCAGTGACCGTAGCATCTGATGAGGCTGCGGCAACTGAGGAGATACCAGCCATAGCATTGGCTACTCCCTCCCAGGCAGTGCCAGCTCAGGCTCCAATGGCCAGAGGACAGCTGCCAAGGTCATCAAGGCCAACAAGGCAGCAGAGCCAGCAAGTGCTTCTCCAATGCCAGTGCCAGCGAGGGGGGAGCACCTAGATGTAGCACTCGCAACATAAGTTAAAGGCACCATGAGCACAAGAGGGCCAGGTCACGAGTGATTTTATGTTCATTTTTGTTAACTTTAAGTATACTGATCCGATGTTGAATACCAGAAATGTTTGTTAAGATTATTGAATTGTCAGAATGACATAAATTATGTTTTTGTCGCCATGGCCTGTTTATGCTCCACCTTTTTATTTCCTTGGTGCATTCCAGTATGTAATCCTGGGCGTTGGTGGCTCTGAACTTTATTGCACAGGCACTGAGTGTTCTTTGGGTTCAAATGAAAGGATCCTTTCAGACTTCCGGGATGGAGGTGGCAGCCCTGGCCTGTGTTTGAAGCTGACTTTTGGTAACCTAGCTGAAGGAGCGTTGGATCAAGGTATCCCTGGTGTCCCTGCCCCCCTGGAGGTTACTGAGGTCTGGCTTCATGCCCTCAGCGTTCTCCTCACCGCGCTTCTCTTCTGACTCACTACTGGACTCATCATTTGTAGCCTGTGGAGCTGCGTCAAGATCCTCTTCCTTCACTGTGTCCCCCCTTGCCAGTGCCAGATTGTGGAGAGCGCAGCATGCAACCACGATTAGAGACAACCAATCTGGGGGGTATTGTGGTGCTCCCCCTGAATGGTCCAGGCATCAGAAGCGCATCTTGGGAAGACCTATGGTCCTCTCTACCACTGCCCTGTGGAGGCATGATTCGTATTGTAACGCTGCTCTGCCTCTGTTCTTGGATGGCAGAGAGGCGTCATGAGCCACCTCTTCAATGGATAGCCCCTGTCACCCAGCAGCCATCCATTCAGTCGGGCTGGAGCACTGAAGAGCCTCGGCACTTGGGAGTGTCTCAGGATGTAAGGGTCATGGGTGTTGCCATGGTACCTTGCACAGACTTACAGAATCTGCATCCTGTGGTCACACACAATCTGCACGTTCATGGAATGGAATCGCTTCCTGTTGACGAAGGCACCCGGCTGACCTGCTGGCGTCTTGATGGCCACATGTGTGCAGTCGATGGCACCCTGGACGCGGGGGAAGCCAGCAATCGCTTCATAGTCTCTGGCTCGCTCAGCCTGGCTGGCCTCGTCGGTATGGTAAAGAATAAAGGTCAGTACCCGCCTGAACAGAGCTTCTGTCACCAGCTTGACACAACTGTGGACAGCTAATTGGGAGACTCCACACAGATCCCCTACTGACCCCTGGAAAGAGCCAGGGGCATAGAAGTTGAGGGCCACTGTGACCTTCAGAGCCACTGGCATGGGGTGTCCACCCACACAGTCGGGAGCTGATCTCAGGTCCAATTATCTGGCAAATGGAGGTCACGGCCTCCCTTAAGAGGTGGAGCCTCCTTTGGCATTGCACCTCAGGCATATTGAGGTAGCTGCATCGCCGCTTGTAAACCCTGGCAGCAGGATGGTGGCATCTTCTGTGGCCCCTTCCACGCTAGACTACCTGCTGGCCCTGCACCCCTTGTGCCTGCGCCTCCCCTCCCACAGGTTCCCCCCACCCATCCCCAGGAAGCTGCACTGGGACATGCGGCCTCCTCTCCCTTCTGCCCCTCTCTTCCTCCTCAGAGGAGGTGCCTCCAGTGGACACCGTAATCCCCATTACCAGGCTGTCTGATACTTGGAAGGGTCCACACTGTCTGAATTCTCCGGGGCCTTGGCAGACAGCAATGAGTCCTGAAATGAAGCCTGGAAATGCTAATAATGAAGCCCTAAGCAGAGTTGAAGCTGCCAAGTACCAATAAGCAACCTGCTGCAAACTATCTCCAAAATTCCTCACTACTCACACCGGCAATGCTGCTGACCCTTTTTAACCCGCCCTTGGATGAAGTTTGTGAAAATGTCAGCTGGCCACCTGCCCCTTTTGTCCATGCGACAAGCAGAAAATTGCACGGGCAAGGAAAAATCACAGTCAATTGGACTGTTAAGGGCCTTAAGTGGTCACTTAATTATTTATATTTTCTTTTCTATTTCACTTTCACCCCTTGTAGGGGAATGTGTTTTTGAGTCAGTTCTGGGGTTTTACTTGGAGCTGGTGTACTTGGTCACCGCCTTTGTCCCTTCCGACATGGCGTGCTTGGCCAGTTCCCCGGGCAGCAGCAGGCGCATGGCAGTCTGGATCTCCCGGGAGCTGATGGTGCTGCGCTTGTTGTAATGGGCCAGGCAGGAAGCCTCACCCGCGATGCGCTCGAAAATATCGCTCACGAACGAGTTCATGATGCTCATGGCCTTGGAGGAGATGCCGGTGTCAGGGTGAACCTGCTTCATCACTTTGTAGATGTAGATGGCGTAACTCTCCTTCCTCGACTTTCGCCGCTTCTTGCCGCCCTTTGCTACCGGTTTCTTTAAGGCTTTCTTGCCTCCCTTCTTGGGAGCTGGTTTCTTCTCATCAACCATCTTCAGTTTCAGACACAGAATAAAGCTGCACCATTCCTGGAGACACTACAATATCAGGTTGATGCATTGGCAGGCGCCACTCCGGCACCCAGCGTGCATCCGCCGAGTGAAATATTGTGGGTGCGCGATGACATTGGCGTGCTCACCCAATGTCATCGCGCAATATTTTACTCCTTTTTGGGTTGGGCGTGTGCCCACCCACAGACAAAAAATTCTGCCCGTGATATGTCATTGTTGCATTGGTTTTCCTGAACCTTTAGTACCAAATTCTTATTTAAAAAAGGCCGCCTATCTATCCCACTGCATTAAGATTCAGTAGCCAGGCTGATGGTGGCATTCCAAGGTGCAAGACCTTTTGATTAGGGAGGTCCAGGAGAGAAGCAAATAGGTAATAAAACCTGTAGCTACTGAAACAATATTATGGGGAGGTGGTGGCATAGTGGTATTGTTGCTGGACTAGCAATGTAGAGACCCAGGGTAATACTCTGGGGCCAGGGTTCAAATCTCACCACACCAACTGGTCAAATTTGAATTCAATAAAAAATCTGGAATTAAAAGTCTAATGATTACCATAAAACTATTGTTGTAAGAACCCATCTGGTTCACTAATGTCTTTTAGGGAAGGAAACCTGCTGGCCTACATGTGACTCCAGATGCACAATAATGTGGTTGACTCTTAAATGCCCTCTGTCCTTTGAACAAGGGCAATGAGGGATGGGCAATAATTGCTGGCTGAGCCAGCGATGCCTGCATCCCATGAACAAATAAAAAATAAGCAGTCATGACTAAAAAAAAATCTTTTCATGTCAATCCATCCTGAGCATATTCAAGTTTTCAACAGGAATGAACAGCACGCCTATACATGCTGCAGACCCCTGCTCTCTAATCTCTATTGGTTCCAGCCAATCACATAGCTAGAATTCAGAGGGATGGGAGATGGGTGGTTATAAAAGAAGAGGTCAGTGATACATACGTGCAGAAAATGAATAGCTGACCTACTGCAAAGAAAACTGCTGAGAAAAAGGTTGTTACCACAATAAATGTTTAATCCAGTACATCACATCAGCAATCACAGGAACTTCCATGGTCCTCACTATTCCAATAACATAGACAAACCAATCTAACACCCCAGCATATTATCAATGTTCTCTTAAGTGAGGAGCATCCTAATTTATCAATATGAGAATTCTACCAGTCTGCACACAAATAAATTCATCAGCTGATGTACTGGACCATGTACTGCACTGTTGCAGAGAAATCTTATATTAGCGTCTCACATTTCTTAATGATAATTATATGTGAGAAATCTTTGATTATCTGTTTGAAGGATGGCTCTATATGAAACATCATTGTAAATGTATCCATGGAGATTTCTTCTGGTTCAAACAGAATGTGTTCATAATTTTGCTAAAAGTAGCGAGCAGAGCAATTAATCGCCTTCCTCATTCCAGGGCAGTATCAATGGCATAGATATTATTAAACCTAACATGGATATTCTAATGTAATGAGGTGTTTGCTGTATCAGGTTTTTAACCCATCCTTTTTTCTCCTTGTCCACAGCTTCTGTATCATCCTTATAATTACTCTTTGCACATCTAAGCATCAATTCTACATTGACTTTGAATTCTCTCCAAGCTGAGAGCCTCAATAAAAATAAGTAACTTGCTTTCTGCAATGTATTCTGGTAAGGATAATACCATTATAATCAGCTTCTATTCTGTCACTGTGGTACAGAATATTTCCAGATAACTTGCACTCTTCAGGATATGTGGAAAATGTTATGATGAAGATGTAACATCATGTAGTACAACTGTAGTATTTGTCAACCACAGTGAGATTAATGTTCCAAGAAGCCAAGTGTGAGGAATATGATTCTCCATAATGTGGTCACACACTACGTGCAGCTAAAATAATCTAATGATTTCCAGAATATACTGCATCAAGGAGAAGCAATGGCACCCTCAAAAATGCAATGCTCTGTGCTGGTTTTCTCCACCACATGGTAACTAACAGTTCAAAATAATGTGATGAAGGATTTTTTTCTTTATATCCTCCTTGTCAAATTTCTTTCCTGCTCTCTTTTACTGGAGGGATTGATGGCTTGCTGGGATATAGTTGCATGGGTATGGCTCATCCTCTGGTACTGTACCCAAGTGGCCATTATACATGCGTGGGCCTTAGCAGTGAGTGTCAGAATGTTATTCAACAGCTGAGAGAGCTCATCAACCAACATTCATACATGTCCAACAAGGGTTGTTTAGTAGTTGTCAGGCAGTCGGAAGAAGGAACCCTGTCGAATTTCCTTCTACCTAAAACAGGGAGGTTGAAGCTAATTGTGTCACCCCTGTCACCTCTCAGGCTGACAGTTGATATCACCACAGACTTGGGAACAAACATGGGACCTTCCTGGTCTGGGGGGAGGGTTGGGGGGGTTGGCGGGTGGTATGCTCAGCTACTCAGCAGATAAGCTTACTCAGGCATGTTGGGGTTGAAGGAGTGCATAGGGAGGAGAGAGAGGAAATTGAAAGAATTTGTGAATTAATTATTTTATTTTACATTAGACCTAACCGGTTTTAAAATCTAAAATGAATAACGGGTAAGCAGCAGACTGTGGTGTACTGGATTGACAAGCTGTCTAAGGGAAGTGCTGAGTGGAGTGTCAAACTCTCCCCCACAGGGGGAAGGAAAGAGACAAAATCAGTAGGACATTTCCCAGTGACCCAATACACTGGTGTGACTAGCACGCTACATTATTGAGTGGGAAGGTACAGGTCTATTGTGCAAATCTGCACTTAATGCATTCATGATCTTAGCTAGGAAATTTAAAAGATGAATACATGCTGAGGTGAGGCAATTTCTCAGGAGGTGGGAGAGAATAATTGAAGAAAGAGTGGTTCTGGTTTGCTTTTCGCATATTTCCCAGTTACACAGCACCGCTGACAGTGGTCTGGGAGCAGGTTGTATGCCATTCTATTTAATATGGGATGGTATACGAGACAAAAAGACATACATAGGAGAAACTTATAAATGAAAGAAAAATGGATAAGAGTCCTTGTTGCAGGCTGGAATATTTTACAGTATCTTGTGATGTATTGTACTGTACATCATTCCACAGTAAATATTTGGTCTCTCTTTCTCTGGAATGACAGCTTGATAGTTAAGTTGCCTTTCCCTTGCAGCAGTTGGGAGATATTAAATTGTGATAAAACAATGGTATTCAGTATAAAAGCCTCCTGCAACACTGTGCAAGCTGTTCTGCCAATGGACATGTGATTGATCCAGCTCTTATTATCTAATGCAGTTAGACAATAATGAATGAGAAAGTGTATATATTGAAAGTTATAAATCATACCTAAATTTGTTTAGATATGAGGCAAACACAAATGGGCTCTTGTTGTACACCTACCTTGAGTTCATTATTGCCATAAAATAATGGTGAAGTGTATTTCCCTTTAATAGCATGTTTGAATGTACTTTTCATCACTAGCAGTGATTCTCTCGATTCCGAGCAGTAAGAAGCTCTCAACTGAGCACAAGTGTTGGTGCATTAGAAACCATACCAAAAAACCCTCACCCAATAAGATCACCCTTTTATCTTCACCTATAATCTAATTAAGCAATAATCTACAAATGCATATACTGTACCAGGGAATTGAGGTATAGGTCAACTGATTGAAGAACAGGGACATAGATCAAGCCTTTCAATCGACTGACCTATTTTCAATTCCCTGCTATAATGTGTATACTTGAACATTATCCCTGTTCAACCATGCTTTTAAAGTGTGGAAGGAAATGATTTATGTTATGGAGAAGTTGATCATGATTGCACATTTAACAGCAATGCCTGTGTCATAACAGCCTGGTGATAGCAGTGCTCAAGGTGCAACAGTAAGCTGTCTTAAAAATGTTTTGCTAATCAAGCTTGACAGGATGGGGGTGGGTGGGGAGGGGATGGTTGGGGTCAGAATGGTGCTTGTCACTGATATTGTTGAACACTTCATAATACTTATTCCTAAATTATGAAATTACAGAATATATTTTATCTCAAGTTGTATGGACAAAAAAAAATTACATCTGCTACTCAAAGGGCAAAAATAAAATATTATTCCATGGTTATGATTTCTTGAGACAACCATTGGCTTACTTGTTTAATTAGTATTTCATTGACATCATAATGTTTCGATGCAGTGACATTTTATCTGCTGAATTGTTTAATATTTTATGCAGAGCTTAGGTAAAGTTCACAAGATATGCATTTGCAATCCTCTTAGTAAAAGGCACAACAATCGGAGTTGTTAGTTGGGAGAATGGCAAGCTCTGATAGCCAATGATTTGACACAATTAGAAAGCCCTCTCAATAATCACAGATTTCTAATCTGCCCACGCCTCAGATTCTCATGTTCTTCTGCATCAGTGAAGACCAAATAAAAAAATGAGCAGCTGTAAAAACTAATTGAATATATGTTAACACTTGTGCTCATCTAGGTTTGATTTAAATGTCAGAGCTGGTTTAATGAAACAAATGCACTTCACCTTATGCAGAAGCCGTCTCTCATCAGGTAAAATGAACAAAGGTACACACCTTATTTTGTTAACGCTAATTTTTCATCAACACACCCTGCTCCAGCAAGAAATCTAGAAAAGTAGTTTGTAGATTCCATTATGAATAGATTGGTGTGTATGCTGTGACCTCTAAAGAAAGCAAAATGACTTAAAGAAAGAAAGACTTGCATTTATATGGTGCCTTTCATCAGCTCAGGGCATTCCAATGTGTTTTTCAGCTAAAGAAGTATTTTTGAAGCGTAGTCACCATGGTAATGTAGGAAACAGGGCAGCCAATTTGCACACAGCAGGCTCCCACAAATAGCAATGTGATAATGACCAGGTCATCTGTTTTGCTCCATATTGATTGGATAAATATTGGCCAGGACACCAGGGCTGATTCTCTTGCCCTTTTTCAAAATAGTGCCATGGGATCATTTACACTTAACTTAGAGAAAATATGGGGCTTCAGTTTAACATCTCATTTGAAACATGACACGTCTGACAGTGCAGCACTCCCTCGTACTTAAATGAAATGTAAGCCAGCATTTTTGTGCTTAAGTCACTGGAGTAGGACCTGATTCAGTGATAACTGCATTACCAATTGAATCATGGCTGACTGCTAGCTCAAGTATCCCAAATTTATTGTTGTTGCTATCTAATGACAATGGTGCCTTGTAAACGGTTACAACAAAATCAAACTTCAAAGGGGATGGTGCTTACCTTTTTTGGGGGTACTATACTATAAACATCCAGTGAGCTTTGAGCCAGTCTTTGCATTGTTTGCATCCATTATGTCATTTCAATTCTATTAATAGAATAGAAAAAAGAATAGAAAGAATTGGAAACTTGATTCACAACTGTAGTATTCGATCTGACCTGGCTATGTTTTCTCCACAGTACACTCCAAATAAATTGGCTTTCTTTTCATCCTGTGCACTAAATTCACTGTTCACTTTTGTCTACTGTCTATTTCTTCACCTCATTCCTCAAACCAAGCAACCTGTTTTCACTCTTGCCTCTGTGTAATTCTTTCTTTCAACTTGATTCCCTACGGTGAATGGAGCCCCTCTGCTTTGGTAATGTCACTCAGTAACTGTCTTTTAAGAGATACACAAGAACAGTCAGGGGTGATATCCACATCTGACTTTTCTTTCTACTCTAATTTCCCATTACTCTTTGTGGAGACATTCCTGAATTCATTTTCCATCCTTTCCTCTTAATGGCATAGCTAAGATCTGGATGTCTGGAAAAATCTTTCTAAGTAGTGCATGGTGCAGTATGCTGCTCTAGTGATATGACTTACCATCCAAGGCCTCTCTCCAATGGCTGTGTGGATCCCAATTGAAACAATTAGCACAATCTCAGCCAGGTGTCCAGTAAGTGTATGTCAAGAGCAGAAAACTAAATTTGCATTCTTATTCATACAGCGCTAGTTGATGTGAGAAATGGAAATACTGCATTATGTGACAGGGATTGCTGTCCTGGAGGTAAAGATCTGATGCCAAGATTGGATTGAATGGCAGAGCAGGCTCGAGGGGCCAAAGGGCCTCCTCTTGCTCCTAATGCCTATGTTCTTATATTCTTATCTGAAGCATCCAGGGAAGGTTGGCACTGTGATGCAAACCTGAGCTGAATTTGTGATGTTAGATTGGTCCATATTAAAAGGAATCAGAATTTCAATAAATTTTGGAGTAATTAACCATTTTCTGATTGCAAAAGATCTAAAACAAGGATCAAATTTTCTTCCGCTGACTTCCTGTTTCCCAGCAAATTAATTTTATGATCTTCATCCTGCCTCACCCTACCTCAGCAGTCTCTTCTCGCTGTATATACTCTACACTTCTTCAACATCAACCTGTCCCTCATTGGTGGCTATTTGTTCAGCCATGATATCCTTGCCCTCTGGTACTTTCTCCCCGTAATATCTCTGCCTTGTCGCTTTCCTCTCTGTCTTCAAGAACCTCCTCAAAATAGTCATGAGCAATTTCCAGGGAGCTGAAACATGCTTCAGAAACTTTTCATTTATCACATTTTATTTGATATGTTTTTCCAGTAATTTAGAGGTTATTATATATATGCATATATGCTAATCCATGATATGCAAAAGCACACCAATTAAAACATGCAAATATTTTTGGGAAGGGAGTTTATCCTGTCTAATTCAGACAGCCCAGCAAGGTCAGCCAAATTGCCAAGATGTAGCAAGCCATCCATGACCAGGAGAGCCAGCCAGGTAGATCACAGGAGCAAGAGTAGGGGAATCATTAGGGCAGCTAGCAGGAGCAACAGAGAAATCATTAGCAGGAGAGTTGCGGGAAGAGGAGTGGAAGCAGTAGAAACAAGAACATGAAAGCATGAGAAAACTTGGCAGCATAACAACCAGCAGGAGTGAGAAGGCTGGGAAGGGAAGGATGGGAAGCAGCATTAGAATTTGCAGTTAGCAGCCAGAAGGAGCAACAGATGCTGTGGCAGAATCTATAGCTAGGAGCCAGCAGGAGCAGGGCAGCTCATACCACTGGAGCGAGAGACTCAATAGGTCTTGAGTTCGATAACAGTATTGCTGGGGTGCAGAATTCCACATAAACTAGGATCTTTACAGTACAGCCAAAGCAAAATACTGCAGATGTTGGAAATCTGAAATAAAAATACAAAGCGCTAGAAATATGCATTGCTACTGACCATCGGGTCATTAGGCTGAAACAACAACTTGGTTTCTCTTTTTACAGATGCTGTCTGGCATGATAAGTATTTCCAATGTTACAGTAAAACCTGGCGGTACCACATCTATTTCTTGCATTCTGAATATTTGAGTGTCTCCTGTTGTTGCCGATGCTGTGCCTCATCTGCAGTCGGAGAAAAAATAGTCAGCTGGAAACTGAAGCTAACAAATGTTCTTGACATCAACCATAAAACATTTTTATGAAAAGATGTTTGTGGACCATATTACAGTGTAGAAATTGTTTTTACACCTTGTGGCTTGCTAGACCTTGGGTCATTATACTTTACTGCCATCCATGATTCTTTATCTTTTCTTTTGTCCTCCTAGCCCTTCTTTTCCTTCTATTACCCCCTCCCCCATGTCGATTCTTTAACCCCGCACACACACTATAAATTTTGGGATGTCTCTCTGCCTGAGAGACGTTCTAAAGAAATGCAAATTGTTATTTGTTAGAGAGCTTTCTATGAACTGAAACACACATTGTAACATTTTATTTGTTAAATTTTACAAAATTTAGAAAGCAATTTCTCCAGTAAAGGATCTTCAACTAAATGGAAAGAATCCTCAAAGGGGATTAAAATGCATCAGCCTCAGGTGGGGATACAGAGGGACACAGATCTAAAGTAATTGGGAAAAGAAGCAAAAGCCAGAAGAGAAAGAAAAACATTTTGAGGCAGCGAGTGGTTTAGAGTCTGGAATGCATTGCCTGAGAGTGTGGTGGAGGCAGGTTAATCGAGGCATTCAAAAGGGAATTAGGCTGTTATTTAGTGCAGGGCTCCAAAAATAAAAAGACTGGAGAATGGCACTAGGCGAATTGCTCATTCGGAGAGCAGGTGCAGACACGACGGGCCGAATGGTTTCCTTCTACGCTGTAACAATCCCGCGATTCTGAAACTGCCAGCACATTTTGCCAGTGTCAATGATGAAGGCATCTCAAACAGTCACAGCAGGTTGGTGTTGGGAAGGGAGGTTGGAGGCGGAAGTTGGGATGTACCATTAAGGTTGGTGCGGGGGGGGGGGGGGGGGAGGTGTGGAGAGAGAGAGAGGCAGACCGGGGCTGGGGGGCACGGAGGTGGATCAGACCATTGGCGGGCGCCGGGTGCCATGTTGGAAGCGCGAGCGGAGTGAGGATGAGGAGATGTGTCCCGGAGCGGGGAGGAAAGCCTGAGAGGGAGGGCGAGGAGGGGGACAGGCGCTGAGGGTGAAGCGGGAGCCGGAGGGGAAGGGAAGGGGAAAAGAAAGGGGAAGGAGCGGGCTTGGGGTGGATGTTGAGCGGGGCTGCGGGAGGGCGGTGTCGGGCCCCGGGGCGGCTGAGGGTGCGAGGGCCGCCGAGGAGCCGAGAGCGGCGGTTGGAGAGAAGGGGCTGACCGATGGCGGCGCTGCTGATGGGCCGCCTCTCCCCCCATCTCCTCCTCCTCGTCCTCCTCCTTCTCCCCCTCAGCCCTTTGTTCGCGCTCAGGGCGGAAAACCAGGCGCGAGAGCCCTGGCCGAGCTCCGGGGACTCGCTGGAGCTGCTGGGGCCCCGCCGGCTCCTCCTCCTCCTCCTCCTCCTCCAGCCACCCCCGGGCTGCTGGCAGAGCCGGCTCAGCGGCCCAGCGCCGTGCCCGGGGGAAGCCCAGCAGCCCGGCGGCAGGAGAGGAGGGCACGGCGGCGGGGCAGCGGCTCTGGGCCGAGCGTCCTGCTGCAATGGAGGCTTATTGATCGGGTCCTGGCACGCCGAGAGGGGTGGCGGTGCCCAGGCCGGGAGAAAGAGAAAATCACCGGACAGCGCACAATGGGATGGCGGAGAGGATTTAGCCAGTCACTTGGTCAACGAAGCCTGTCGGAACTGGGGGGCCAGAGGCCTCAGAAGTCCGGCAGCAAGGAAACTCCTACACAGCCTGCGCTGGCGGGATCGCTGCGGCGGTTTCCACCGGACTCATGGTCAGTGCGTTTTATTGTCCTGTGCGAAAAATCCTTGCAGGCTCCCCTCGGAGAGGAAGGGGCAAGGTGCAGGTCCCATGCAAGGGGGGCGCGAGGCCAGCCTCCTGGTCCAGCAGCCCGTCTATGTCCCCCCACTGGGTCAGGGCCCGGACAATAGCTCAAGGATACTGTGTTGGGACCAGCGTGCAGGCCATCAGGATCACCATCAAAGCAGTTCGGACGCCCGGCCTGGAGGGAACGGGAAAATTTCGTGGGACTGTGCTGAGGTTCAGGCTGCCTTAAAGACCCGGAATGTTAAGAGAGGCCGCGAGTACCTGAAAGGCGAAGAAAGGAATGTGGAATTGGAAGTGTGTTGGCAACATTGTCCAGACCTGCTTGTGAGCAGCGTTATGTATCGTCTCTGTGAGTGTCACGTTTTAAGCGCCGACAAAGCATGTTACAAATGTTGCACACAGCAGGAAAAGAACCTGAGCGTCAGCCACACTTTTACCCGTTTCCTCCTACACCGACACATGAATCCATACGTTAACCCGTGTTTGAGTCGATGCATGATATACGCTCCGTTTAAAAACAGGACAGGCCGGTCTGAATCGCATTTAAGGGAAAGTAGATTCAGTTGTACAAATGGATATTTTTATCGTTTTCCAAATCCACAAAACTGCAACCTGTGTCTAAAATCGTGCCTGGTACACCTGCGTTCGAAGCCGGGACCGCATTGTTTGAATGAAGAGGTTTCAGCACCAGCCGCGGCATGGACAGCTCCCGGCACTCCGGCAGGAACAGCTTCTGCTCAAAGACTCTGCAATCCGGGCAACAGAACAAAGAGCTTCGGGGCACCCACAACAAACCTTTCCCGTCCTCTCAGCTGCGAAGTCTTTCACAGTCTACAGTTTTTTAAAACCGCCAAAGGTTGTTTGAAAACTCTGCTCTTTGGACTCAGGCCAAGGAGCCATTCAAAAAGCGATCTGCGTCTCCTCTTCCAATTAAACTCCAGCAAAGCTATGCAATTTGATACATTTAATCCCCGATTTGGCAGGCGGGAGAAGAGAGCCGTCTTTCCTTTGCCAATAACGAGAGCTAGTAGATCGGTCAATCGTCGCCCTCATTTCCCGCAGTATAATTACCAGGTTCAGGTGGCGGAGAACCAGCCTCCGGGGACTCCTGTAATCTCCATTACTGCAGTGGACCCAGATTCTGGAGAGGCTGGGAGGCTGTTTTACTCTATGGCTTCATTAATGGACAGCAGGTCCATGGATTATTTTACGATTGACGTGGAGAGAGGACTGCTTTCGACCAGTAAAGTCCTGGACAGGGAAAGCATGGACTTGCACTATTTCCGAATCACAGCTGTCGACCACGGCATCCCTCGCCTCTCTGCCACCACCATGATCTCCATTACAGTGAGCGACACCAATGACCACGACCCGGTGTTCGAACAAACCGAATACAGGGAAACCATTCGGGAGAACGTAGAGGAAGGTTATCCCATCTTGCAGCTCCGAGCTACAGATATAGACTCTCCTTCCAATGCCAATATCAGGTATCGATTCATGAATCAGCAAGCTGCACATGCTGTTTTCGACATTGACGCCAGGTCGGGTTTGATTACTACCCGTGGATCAGTGGATAGAGAGACCATGGAGAAATACTCCCTAATTGTAGAAGCCAATGACCAAGGTAAAGACCCTGGTCCTAAAAGTGCCACAGTAAAAGTTTACATAACTGTCTTGGATGAAAATGACAACGTTCCACAGTTCAGTGAGAAACGTTACATTGTCCAGGTGAGAGAAGACATCAGGCCACATACACCGATCTTGCGAATTACTGCCACAGACCAGGACAAAGATAACAATGCTTTGGTCCATTATAATATAATTAGTGGAAACAGTAGGGGGCAGTTCTCCATCGACAGTATTACTGGTGCCATTGAGGTGGTGACACCTTTAGATTTTGAGGTGGAGCGTGAATATGCCTTGCGTGTTCGTGCTCAGGATGCAGGACGCCCACCCTTATCCAACAATACAGGAATGGTCAGTATTCAGTTGGTGGATGTTAATGACAATGTTCCCATTTTTGTGAGCACCCCATTTCAGGTATCTGTTCTTGAAAATGCCCCACTTGGACACTCTGTGATCCATATCCAAGCTGTGGATGCAGATTACAGTGAAAATGCCCGGCTGGAGTACAGACTGACAGACACAGCCCCAGACACACCTTTTGTGATCAACAGTGGAACAGGCTGGATCACAGTGAGTGCACAACTGGACCGTGAATCTGTTGAACATTATTCCTTTGGAGTAGAAGCTAGGGATCATGGTTCTCCACCTCTGTCTGCTTCAGCAAGTGTCACGATTACAGTCATGGATGTTAATGATAATCGACCAGAATTTAACCAGAAAGAGTACTTTATCCGCTTAAATGAAGATGCTGCAGTGGGTACCAGTGTACTGACAGTAACTGCAGTGGATCGAGATGTGAATGGGGTGGTCACATATCAGATTACAGGTGGGAATACAAGGAACCGTTTCAGTATCAGCACCCAGGGTGGCATGGGCCTCATTACACTGGCATTGCCTTTGGATTATAAGCAGGAGAGACGCTATGTCCTAACAATCACAGCCTCTGATCGCACACTTCATGATACATGCCATGTACATGTCAATATTACAGATGCAAATACACACCGGCCAGTGTTTCAAAGTGCACATTATTCAGTAAATGTCAATGAAGATCGTCCAGTGGGGAGCACTGTAGTGGTAATTAGTGCTACAGATGATGATGTTGGGGAGAATGCTAGGATAACTTACTACTTGGATGATAACATTCCTCAGTTTCGAATTGATCCAAATTCAGGTGCCATAACACTACAGACAGAGCTTGACTATGAAGATCAAATGACCTACACATTAGCTATCACTGCCAAAGACAATGGGATTCCACAGAAATCTGATACTACTTATGTTGAAATCATGGTCAAGGATGTCAATGACAATTCACCAGTATTTGTAAATGTTCAGTACCAGGGCTCAGTCTCTGAAGATGCCCCGCCCTTTACCAGTGTCTTGCAGATATCGGCTACTGACCGTGATGCCCATGCCAATGGAAGGGTTCAGTACACCTTCCAGAATGGAGAGGATGGGGACGGGGATTTCACCATTGAGCCAACATCAGGGATTGTCCGAACTGTCCGAAGGCTCGATCGTGAGAGTGTCCCAATATATGACCTCACTGCCTATGCAGTAGATCGGGGGATCCCTGTGCGTAGGACTCCAGTTCATATTCATGTCAATATTTTGGATGTTAATGATAATGCACCCGTGTTTCCTGCTGATGAATTTGAGGTATTTGTGAAGGAGAACAGCATTGTTGGTTCAGTGGTGGGACAAATCACAGCAGCTGATCCAGATGAGGGGACAAATGCTCAGATTATGTACCAAATTGTGGAAGGCAACATTCCTGAGATCTTCCAGATGGATATCTTTTCTGGAGAACTCACAGCCCTTACTGACCTGGACTATGAAGTAAAATCTGAGTATGTAATTGTCGTGCAAGCAACCTCTGCGCCTCTTGTGAGCCGAGCCACTGTGCACATTCGCCTGATTGATCAGAATGACAATAGTCCTGTCCTTAAGAACTTCCAAATCATTTTTAACAACTACATATCCAACAAGTCAAACACCTTCCCTTCAGGAGTCATCGGCAAGATCCCCGCCTATGATCCTGATGTTTCAGATCGACTGTTCTACACATTTGAGCGAGGGAATGAGCTGAGCTTAATGAACCTTAACCAGACAAGTGGTGAACTGCGGCTGAGCCGGAAGCTAGACAATAATCGTCCACTAGTGGCATCCATGTTGGTGACAGTCACAGGTAAGCTTGTGACGTGTGTAGCATATGATGTTTACTTGTAAGAGGGTTGTCAGGCTGCTTTGTCTTTTCACCAGTGATTGTGTATGATTGTATAATGGTTATAATATTGGATTAGATGCCTAATATGTCATGTTCAAATTCCTTATAGCTCATTGTGAAACTAAATCTGGTACATTATGGGATAGTAATGGAAGAAAATTATCATAAAAGATGCTGGATTACTAGTAAAACCCAACTGGCTTACTAATGCCCTTCAGGGAAGGGAATCTGTCACCCCCACCTGGTCTAGCTTAATGTGATTTGCCTAATTGCCAAATGTGATTTGCCTAATTGCCTAATGCAATCCACATTGCATGGTTAATATTTTCTGCTTTCTGAAGTGACCTAGCAAGCCACTCGGTTGTTTAGTCACAATGACTCAAGAAGGCTCATGACCTTTTTGAAATAACTAGCATTGCACAAATTCTGGGAAATTATATAAAAGGTATCATCTTGATTGAAGCAGTTGATTTGTTTTCTTATAATATATATTCCTCATTTTTAAGAGAATCGCATTAGGACTTGTACATTGCTTGCTAAGGAGGTTGTAATAACTAATTTTAAATTTCAGAAAAATGTTCTTCCTCTTAGTTATTATCAAATATAAAAACAAAAGATGTTGGAAATTCTCAGCAGGTCTGGCAGCCTTTGTGGAGAGCGAAACCTAGTTAATGTCTCAGGTCGATGACCATTCTTTCATCAGAAATGTTCCGATGAAAGGTCATCGACCTGAAACGTCAACTCTGTTTCTCACTTCACAGATGCTGCCAGACCTGCTGAGAATTTCCAACATTTTCTGTTTTTATTTCAGATTTCCAGCATCCACGATATTTTGCTTTTGTTTTGTTGTAATTGTGATCAAAGTCTATTGAAAAATTCTGCTCTGGCGGAGATTACATAGCAATGAAAGTTCATTTTGTCTGATGGCTGATCTGGCTTTATATACTCCTAAGATGTAAATTATTAGTTATCGGTATTTTAAGCCCTAATGCAAGTGTTTCAATGAGGCTGTTTAGGGAATTACAATTCAAAGCTAGTAACAAGCAGCACATTGTATAAAAAAAGTGTGTAAATGATGTAAAATTTAGTGCATAAACTGTGTCCATGTGCATTGTCTTTGCTTCTTTTAACTAGAAGTTTGACATACACACTGGAACAACTTAAGTATATTTGCTGAACTTTTAGTGTACAGTACATTGAGAATTTTTACAGCATGTAGAAATTGAATTTGAATTCAATTGATAACAAACGTCTGTTATGGTCTGCACTTGCCTGCATTTGAAACAGAGCTTCACCATTATAATGAGAAGTTACAGACATTTGAAAACAGTCAAACATGACTTGTGATGTGAGTTTCTAGGTGCCACCTAGATTCAATATCCACATACTGCTGATCTTGTTTAGGTCTTTTCGTAATGTCATAAACTGTAATTACAGTAGACATTATAATTGTTTCCATAAGTAGTTTGTGATCTTGTTTTGGCTATACTGATTTTTAGTTTTATTGAGAAAAATAGATGAAGCGCCAAAGGCCAAATCGCAGTGCATCACAAAGATATAAGAGTAGGGATGAAGATGAGGAAAATTAAGAAGTACTGATTAAATGACACCAAGCTTAAATTTTTAAAAGCATTTGCATTGCATGTGTGATAAAGACTTGATGGAATTGCATGAAATTGCTTTGATTCCACATCCTGGGGGAAAAAAGGTTGCAAGTAGGGGATGGTATGTTGAATCCTGTTTTAAACACACTGAAGATGTAAGGGAAAAAGAAAGTGTTGGATGGTATATTTGGAGCTTTTATGGGAGTAAGAAGAAAATTGAGTCACATCAGTAAAATAGCAAATGCCAAAGTCGTCTGCAGCAGAAGGAATGAAGTTGGAGCCCAGAATGACACAAAAATTGACCTTCAGGCAAGCTTTTTCTTGTATCCTGTCCAGGAGTGAGTTTGAGATTTTAGAACCAGAAGCTGCATTATATGATCTGACAAAATGTCACATATGACTCCAAAACTCAGATAAAATGCCATCTGAAACAGATGAAATGTTGAACCTATATCTAAATTTGCTAACATAATAGAAGGAAAGAAATACTTTATATTTTTAAATCCCTCCTGTGCACCAGCCCCCTCCAAGGCTGTGTACACAAATAGGCGCTCCATTTCACCTGCTAGCCGGCACTGTACATGGACATGCACAGGGTTAACCTAATGCCTTGTTTTTTTTGGTCCTTTTACTTATTACTTCTCAGTGATATGGTTATCATGGTATGTACAGAATCACAGGTGACAGCTCACATATTGCCACTTCACAGCATGGCAATATTAAATTAGAACCTTTTTTCCTGTTTCCTCTCCCAAAAACTTCTAGGCCCAATCCTGTATTTTTTTCAATACCTTTTGCTTATTCTGACTTCTTCCAATAGAAGGTATTGTCTGGTTTTCCATCAGTTTCTGATATTTTGAGGAAAGACTGATAACTCTTTACAGCAGTCAGTGCACATGAGAGGTTGCGAGTTTTATTGCTGACTAGGGGCTCACTGTTTAAAAATAAGGGGTTGCCCATTTAAGACAGAGATGAGAATTTTTTTTCTCAGAGGGGTAGAGAGTCTTTGGAACTATTTTCCTCAAGAGGAGGTGGAAGCAGAGCCCCTGGATATTTTTAAGGCAGAGCTAGATAGATAGGGGGGTGGGGTGGGGGGTGGCCTACTCCTGCTCCTAATTCATATGTTCGTATGCAGACAAGCTGAGCTCATTGAGGTGAAAGAGTTGAGTGAGAGGCTGGAGTATTCTCCAATTTTTTTAATCCAGTGTCAATATCATTGGCTGCTTGGTCAGAAGCAGCATGGTCAGATGCAAAGGAACAGTTTCCCTACTTTGTGTTGTCAATATGCCTTAATTGTAAAATCAAAAGTGTTAACTGGGCCAGCCTAACGTTTTTCATTTCACCTCAACCATTCTTGGCAAGTATGAACCCACAGCACAAAGCTAGCATTCTTACTAAGAATTATGTTGAAATTACCCACTCTCATTTCATGTATGACACACAGTTGGGAGACCGTTATGTCGTTATTCTGGACTGAATGTAAGACTGGATTGTAGAAGTGAAAGGCTGGTGTCAAGTTCGTCGTCGTCTGGTAAATTTAACTAAGGTGCTAGATCCTCTGAAGTGAGTTTCTGAGGAGGGTGTTTTAAACTCAGAGGTGCACCGTGGAGACCACATAGTTTGCAATGGCTTACTGATCCAAAATCCTTGGTTCTTTAGAGCATATAATATTGAGCTGGGATTGTGGCCAAACAAGTCTGCCTTTCGATCAGTGAGCTTGCTCAGGTTGGTATCGATCCCAAGCAGGTGGAGCAGATAAACACTTTGCAACGCAGTTAAATAACCATCAGTGCAGTAAAACTCCATCGAGTCATAAAGACAGAATGAAGTATACATATAGTAGATAATTACTCTCGACCACTTCTATCTTCTGTCAGAATTTTATGATTAAATGTTTACAGTGTTGGTATGTTTTCCATTGATTTCCAGGTAATTTAAAGGTATTTACATGATTGAAAAAGTGATTTTGTTTATTTTAAATGGCTATTTGCTTATAACAGGATATAGCTGCCCCCTTTTTGAGAGTTGTCTTCTGTGAACGGAGAAATCAAGCAGTTTTTTTGAAATGGGAGAGAGGAGAATATATGATTCAAAGCATGTGAAATAACATGCTAATATGAATCCTTGCATATATTACATTGGTGGAAATATTTTATACAAAAAAAAATTCAAGAGCCACTAGGTATTGTACTTCATATTGGTGCAAAAAATATTTCAGCCAGTAGAATATGATTAGGCAGCCATCTTGTGTGTGATCATACTGAGATACTTGACAACCAAGATGACAACCTTAAAAATTTCCACTTGGAATTAAAATAGCATTTGGAGACTTGAATGACTGCTATAAATATTTTAATTCAGTTACCTGGACTATTATTCCTTTAAAAAAAGTTTAAAATTATAAATGCAGTCCACATTGGCTCTTAAAAGGTCCCATTTCTTATCCCAGGAGAGGGAGATGATTTATTCTAGGGATTCATTACTATTTAGTTTAGGGAGACGCTTTATTCCAGGGATTCATTACTATTTAGTTTACTTATGAATGGGCTGAGTCTGAAGGTTATTAGAGTGCCAATTCTATACATGCATCACTGCATTGATAGCATCTTGTTGGCTGTGATGCCTTGCTCCTGTTTGGTCAACTTAATACGATGGAATACATTTTCAGGTTTTGAATTGGTGTCTGCTTAATTGGAATCACTGAACTCATTTGAATTTTCTGTTGGATTTATTTACATTTGTAAAGACCCTGGAGCCCAGCTGCTAGCTGGCTGACCTGATCTGCTCCTAAAAGATAACTCAAAGCACTAACACTGGTTCTATAGACTGCTGCAGGTTTGAGAATGTATAGTGTGTTAAAAATCCTGCTTATGCTTTAGGGACTGGCCTGCATTTGTTATACAGCTTACTTCTAAACAGGTGGGAGGTGCTGGGACACAGGCTTTACTGTGACCTACATCAATACTAGTGTGTGGTTGATCAACTAGAAAGCATTATTGTTTGGCACCTAAGATTCCTCCCTCTATGTGCTAGTGCTTTGTGCTAACTTCTAAAAGGAGCTGAGCATCAGTGACATTTACCTAAAGTAAGGACAGGTAAATGCCAATGCTTGGTTTTGAGCTCTAAGCCTTCTGGTTCAGGGTTTCCTGCTGTGCTGCAGGAGTTTCTTGGCTTGCATGTGGAAATAAAATATACAGTAAACTGAATTAGAGGACTTATTTATATTTTCTGAATTAGCTGTTGCGAAAAAGAGGATCTTGTCACTTATTGGTTTGAGCCCTAGTTTCCAGATGCTTAACGATTTCTCTTTGATATTTACCATTAAAATTATATGGATTCCAGCTGTAATACAGTGCAAGATAGTTCTTGCATGCAAGAGTACAGTGCAGAGAATGTGTTATTAGGTTTTCTTTTTGATAAACCATAATAGCCTATCATTTGGTGTTAACCTACATTGATGGCAGTGATTAAACTTTATTCAGCACAGGTGAGACTTGGTACATTATAGTATCTGAGCAGTAGTTGACCAGGTATAATTGAGAGTTATTTACCCCATTTATGTCTTTGGTAAAAGTTGCACTAATAAGTACACCCACTATCTGAACCACTGGCTGTCCTCCAAGTGTCTTGGCAGCTATCGCTGTCTTGAATCTCTAGTGTCTCTTGAAGTCTTCTACATCTTGTCTGTTTGGACTCTCTTCTAATACCAATTCTATAATACAAAATCACTAAATTTTGCTAGGCCATTCATTAACCTACAGCCATAACCTTATTTTAGGGAGCACATACACAGGACCCTGGTTTTGCTCAGGTTTCCATCTCACAACCTCTGACATCACTTGCTTTCCTGTTGCTGAAGTTGTTATCAGTGCAGCTATGGCAATAAAAAGGGGCATCTATTACACTGGCTTTGATTCCAGGTAAAAGTACCCCCCGCAAATTCCTGTCCTGAATCAAGACACCAGTCCTCCTTACTCCATATCAATTATGGTACAAAGTCCATATTACGATAGGAACAAAGCTACTTCCATTTGCTTTTACTTTCTTATTTCTGCTTTTCTTTTGATTTATTTAGCCATATCACCCAATACCATTTTTAACTATTCCGTTTCTCCTAGTATCCCTTCTTTCTTAATGTTATCTGCACTTGCAAGGAATAAAGATCTCTTAGGTTAATACCAAGGTAAAACAAAACACATTTATGGGGATAGATATCCTTGACACTAGATGGTAGAAATATTCTAACGGATACATTTTCTATCTGAGCACTTATCTTAATAAGCAATTAGTGAACATATGGAAGGACAGCCACTACTCCGCCTCCCACCTCACCCAGTACCCCAACAGTATGTTGGTTTTGGGACAGATCCAGTAGTATTTTGGATTAGTCACACGCTGACTGTTAGGTTTGTGGCTAATGTACCGGTTTTGATCTAGGAAACTAATGCAATTCTTTGCAAATACACAAGTATTCACAAATAATTAGAATCTATGGGCAGGATTTTGCCCTTGGTGGGGGTGGTCGGGAAGCCGACTGCCACCCATGATTGGCACTGCACCGCGATTTCACGCTGGCGGGCCAATTAACGCACACCCAGCGTGGAATTTGATCGGCAGCACTCAGCACTGCCTGTGCAGGTGGGGGGAGGAGGGCGAGTGGGCCTAGCGCGATCATCGTGCATGCATGAGAAAGAGCCCTTTAATCTCCCTGAGGCATGGAGCTGCCTCGGAGATGAAGCGCTGTTTTAAAAAAAAGGAAATAAAATTGTCGTAAAACATGTCCTCTTATGTGACTCTGTCATGTGAGCTGGGACAAGTTTTTAATTCAAAAATAAAATTTTTATTCGATGTTTATTTGTTTTAGGAAGCCTCATCCCGCCCGTGGATGAACTTTCCTAAAAAATGTAAAGGCCGCTTGGCCTTTTCGCCTGCCTGCCAACCATTAGGTTGGATGGGCAGCGTAAATTTAAATTTAATTAGCTTCTTAATGGACTTAATAGGCCTTTTAATTGTTGGCGGGTGCACAGCTGACTCTGGCACATGCCCACCAAACAAAGTATCGCGAGACTGCGCAATGATACCGGGATGCTCGCCCGACGTCATTGCGCGTCATTTTATGCTCGGGCGTGTAGGACGCGTGCCCGCACACCAAGAGTAATATTCTGCCCTATCTTTCTTATGGTTGACAAGTGTTTTTGAACATATTTATTTTCAAGGTTGCAGTTGGGCTAGGATTGGGCTAAAGAAATGTGACCAACCCACTTACTGCATCAGCTGTGGCTTATTTGGTAGAGCACTCACCTCTGAACTGGGAGGTTGTGGTTCCAATTCTCAGTAGAAAGACTTGAGCACATAATTTAAGATGATGTTTCAGTGCAGTATTGAGGACACTGTCTTTCATGTGAAGTATTAAACAGAGGCCCTGTCCGGACATGAAAGATCCCAGTCCACTATTTGAAGAAGAACAGATGAGCTCTCCTCGAGTCTTGGTCAACATTTATTCCTCAAATAGATGGTCTGGTCATTTATTTCATTGTTGTTTGTAGAAGTTTGCTCCAATTGATTGTCACAGTGACTACATTCAAAAGTACTCCTTTCATTTGTGAAGTGCTTTTGGAAGTCCAGAGGTTGTGAAAGATGCTGTATATAAAATAAAGTCTTTCTTTCTAATTATACTTCTTGTTACATAGGATAGAGGCAAATTGGACAAGAAAATGTTTTTCTGTCACCTCCACAATTGACTACAAAATCGTCCTTACTGGCATTTCATCCTCCAACCTTCCTAAGCTTCAACTTATTCAGAGTTCTGTAGAATGTATTCTGTTTTACACTAAGTACCAGTACCCCAACTCTCTCTAACCTACATTGACTTTCCATCCCCAACATGTCAAGTTTAAAAGTTCCTTATCCATTCCTATCTCCAGACCTTCCCCCAGCCCTATATGTATTCTTTTTAATTCTAACCTCTTTAACTTTTTAACTCTCTACCCTTTAGCTGCCCCTCTCCCTTTGCCCCACAATTGGTGGTAAGCTGTTTTAGCTGGGTTGGCCCAACTATCTGGAAATCCCCTCCACTTATCCACTTAAAAAAAAAGTCCTCAAAATCCATCTTTTCAACCAATTTATCACATTCCTAATCTCTCCTTTCCTAACTCAACATCCGTTTCCCAGTTTAGGATTTTTCTAAACTTTGAATACTTGATATAAATGGAATATATTGATGGATAAAAGCAATGCATTAAATTAAGAATTGTTTTAAAAAGAAATAAAATAATGACTAAACAAAAACAAAGCTCAAATGAGCACTTTAAAAATCTGAAGAACCATGTAATTTCAGAAGTTTCAACTTCTGGAATTCTAAAAAAAAATGGTTCTGCAGTCTTAACTCCTAGTTGTTTTCTTTTAATTACCTGATTTCTTTTAGCATAAATTACTAATGTGCTTTATATTGCTTCATTCATATGATCAAATAACACAAATTGACTCAACTATCAGGAGTTGATTGTATATCCAATTAGTCTTTCCTATGAAAAGCACAATAGGATTTTTGCACTTTACCACTTCAATAAATATTGCCGGTAAAGGGTTATTTAATAGGCTTGTATACTCGAAGTGCACTTAGTCTTCAATATCGGTGTCAATTGAACAGGTCTAACCTGGAGACTGATAGCAAGCAGTTTGCAAAAGAGTATGTGATTGAGAGATTCGAAAAACCTGGCAATTTAATCTTAAATGAGCTGAACTACTACCAATGATGGAGATATTTCACTTATGTGATTCCAACAAGCTGCCTTGGTTACCAAAATAAAGAATCTATGTAAATATATATTTATTTTGCTGTAATTGAAAATTATGGGAGATTTGTCTATAAGTAATTGTTGTGCATCTTAGGCACTTGCAGAATAACCTTTTTGTTTAAGTGAAATGAAACTCAGCTGCTCCATTTAACTCCATTAAAGAGAAAGTTACTATACAGAAGAATTGTCATAATTTGTAGCTTATATAGCTCACAGAAATGGGTGTGTTGAGGTCATGTGTGAGGTTAAAAAGCAAAAACAAATTGAAAGAACCACCCAATTCATCTACTTCCTGTTTTAATGGAGGCGGGATGGCGAACGAGCAACCAATCTGCTCATGGGAGGTGGGTTGGTCCTTTAAGTATACAACTGGATTTTGGCTATTGAAGCTGATAGCTCAGATTGGGAAATTTCCCAGACACGCCTCAGTTAAAAAGTAACCCGATACTCGATTTTCTCTCTGGGGTTGCAGTTAGGGATGGAGTTGAGTCTGCCGACCCCTATACTGGAGTGTAGGTGGCCGCAGGGGTGGGCGAGTGCCCAGCTGGGCTGGTTAGAAGGCCCACATTGGTTCTCTGGGGTTTCTTCCCAGTTGTTTTAGAAGTTGTTAAGCCCTCTAGCCCTCACCCCTTTTACACTGTCACACTCCCGCCCACTGCTGCTCACACCCCCATGCAAACCTAATGCCAGCTCATGTCCCCAAGTCCCCTCATACCTCCATCCCACCTTCATGGCACTCATCCAGTACCCACCATGGGCAGGAGCCATGTGGAGATGAAACAAAAAAGACCTACAAGCTAATACAGCTCTCACTCCCACACACTTGATCATGTAAAAAATCTCCCATTCATAAAACCCATTCAACACTTTAAAGTCTTCAAGTGGTTAATCTCTTATAAAAATAAACATCTATTTCACTAACTAAATCCTTTAATAGCCTCTTTAAATGGTCAATCAAACTGTGAACTTGCTTCCCTGCTGTGATTTTTAGCTTTTGAAACTCAGCCAATCATTCATAATGACATAGTAACCCTTGGGGAAATGTCAATAAAGGGCTCTATTGAAACTGCATCAATGGATGCTAATGTTTTTTCCGACCTACGCCTGTCAATCAAAACAGTCTAGCAGAGGATTTTTTAAACCTTAGCTGTTGCCGTTTTTTTTTAAAGTTTGAAGAGCAGAGGATTTAAAAACTTCAGGTTATGACAGTTATGCAGACCTTACCTGCTTTTCAAGAGCATTTCCATTTACTCCATCAATTTCAGAGTCGCACGCTGGGTTAAGGCCCTCGCAACAGCAAAAATGGTGTCTGTTTCAACCCTGAACTAATTTTAAATGGACCACCAGATTTGTGAATCATGCCCCACCTCCTTCTACCTAATGGCAAAATATTTTAGGTTGGAAATGGGCGCAGGACTTCTGAATCCTTGTTATTTTTAAAGGTCAGTAGAGTGAAAATCCAGCTCAAAGTTGAGACAGGTTGCCTTCATCTTCTATTTTTAAACAGTGGTTTGGTAATGAAGAACTTGAATATTGCTGAAAAGAGAGACATGTTGCTGAAGCTTTTTTGCACTCATCAGGACTAATGCAAGAATGCCAAATTCAGATGATCACAGCAATTTATACTACAAGAGGAAAAGGGTGCTGATTGGTTGGCAAGTTGAGGCGTTGCCATGGAGAAAGCATGAGGAACTATAGGCTCCACAAGCTTCTGGGTAATTCAGAATTTTTAACTTATAACAGCTGGCTTTCCCAGGCAAGTGCAAGGAGGTGTGAAGGGCTGCATCTGTGAGTACCTTTATGGCACTGCTTGTTGGCCAGGAGGAGCTGGACTGCTTCCTCCTGGACCAACAAGCGACCCAGTAAACCCCCTCCCTGACAGCCATTGAACTGCCCCTTTAATCAGGACCCCTTCGCCCCACAATCTCGAACATCCACCTCCACTGATCTCCTTGGCTGCAACTTTGTGCTGCAGGACCCCTACCTGTAGACATGAAAAATTATTATAGGAAGCCTGTAGTTAAAAATGGCAGAACTTTTGAGAAACCCACTTTCCTGGTTTCCTAATCTCAAAACAGCAGCCACCATCCCCTGAATGGAAATCACCATCGTGCTAAAATCCAAGCCTTAGATTTTGAAATCAGTAGTTCTGGTGAAGAGTCATACGGACTCGAAATGTCAGCTGTAATCCTCTCCGCAGATGCTTTCAGACCTGCTGAGTTTTTCCAGGTATTTTTGTTTTTGTGTCCTTAGATTCTAGTTGGTAATGAATAAAATAGGTAGATTGTTCTGTCACCTTTGGTTAGGTTGGATAGTTTGTAAGAGCAAAATCCATCCTGTAAATCATAATGTGATTGATACTGATCCTGTAACTTTACATTGTCCTTTGTGTCCTTTGCGTTATTGGCAACACTCCCTTCAAGACCTGCTATGCATTCACGTTGCTACACTAAACCCCCAGGAGTAGCTTAGTAAAACAAAAGGAAAGCTTTCCTAATACATCAATTCAAAGAAATAATGGAAAATGGAAAGACGGCGAATACCTGACATTGAAGAGTTGTTACATGTCATAACACTATTCCTAACAGCTCCATGATTGACGAGATTAAGGGTACACTTATCAACAACAGATCTGAAGAAAATACAGATTTCTGTTTACGTTTTCAGAAACAGCTTTGTTGTGTCTTTTATTTTCTCAAACAATACCTTTGAGATGCTGTTGTTCAGAACCTGTTATGTTGGCTTCTTTGAAATTGGCATCTGACCAACTAATTAGCTCTTTAGTTTTATTTTTACCTTTCTTACTGATTACTTCTACTATGTCTCATTCCCAGAGGCCATTGTGCCTACTGTTCTATCAAATTCTTTGTTTTTCTCTTTCTCTTCGGACATCCACTTTGCACTCACTAATGTTATCCAGATGGGCGACTAAGCGAAATCCACACCCCCTTCCAGCTTTTCGCACATAACCTCACTGTGGGAGGGTAGCTCCAGGCTCAATATGGAAGATTATTGTCAAAAAATCCTCCTCACTCATTGGAACATTTTGTGAGGCATTGAACTATCCTTTAATTCAGCTGCAAGCACTGTCAGGTTTAGGAGCTTCTTGACCTTAACTCTTCAAAACAGCAGTATTTTTAAACTAAACTAAAAATACCTGGAAAAACTCAGCAGGTCTGGCAGCATCTTCGGAGAGAAACACAGTTAACGTTTAGAGTCCGTATGACTCTTCAACAGAACCAAGTAAAAATAGAAAAGAGGTGAAATATAAGCTGGTTTAAGGTGGGGGTGGGTAGAGCTGGATAGAGGGCCAGTGATAGGTGGAGATTGCCAAAAGAAGTCATAGACAAAAGGACAAAGAGGTGTTGAAGGTGGTGATATTAGCTAAGGAATGTGCTAATTAAGGGTAGAAAGTAGGACAAGCAAGGTACAGATAGCCCTAGTGGGGGTGGGGTGGGGTGAAGGGAAGGGATCGAAATAGGCTAAAAGGTAGAGGTAAAACAATGGATGGAAATACATTTAAAAATAATGGAAATAGGTGGGAAAAGAAAAATCTATATAAATTATTGGAAAAAAAGGGGGGAGATCGGAAAGGGGGTGGGGATGGAGGAGAGAGTTCATGATCTAAAATTGTTGAACTCAATATTCAGTCTGGAAGGCTGTAAAGTGCCTAGTCAGAAGATGAGGTGCTGTTCCTCCAGTTTGCGTTGAGCTTCACTGGAACAATGCAGCAAGCCAAGCACAGAAATGTGGGCATGAGAGCAGGGTGGAGTGTTAAAATGGCAAGCGACAGGGAGGTCTGGGTCATGACATCTTTTGGCAATCTCCACCTATCACTGGCCCTCTATCCAGCTCTACCCCCCACCCCCCCTCCCTTAAACCAGCTTATATTTCACCTCTTTTCTATTTTTACTTAGTTCTGTTGAAGAGTCATAAGGACTCGAAACATTAACTGTGTTCCTCTCCGCAGATGCTGCCAGACCTGCTGAGTTTTTCCAGGTATTTTTACTTTTGTTTTGGATTTCCAGCATCTGCAGTTTTTTGCTTTTATCTTAGTATTTTTAAACTCTACAGCATATTTCTTCCAAAGCAATAAAACAGTGGGGGGCATTTCCTTATCTTCCAGTTCATGTTAATGGCTGTGTCTGCAGTCAGTTGGGATTTTAGCATGCAAATCAGCTCACTAATAGTGGATAAGCTGAAAATGGAAGGAAAGGACTGTCACAGTTGTGTTTCTGGAATAGATTATTTGATTCCTTCTGATCTGCATGTTTCTTATTGAAGGCATCTGTTGGCTGTTACTGCTATGCTGAAGACAGCGCTATTAAAGATTTCGTCAGTATTTGTTCTAATCTCTTTCTTTACGCCTCCCATAGAGTTTCTTGCATTACCCTTTAACTGGTTGGCTATGATGTAAAACCTTTCACTGTAGGCCAATTTTTAAAAATTCATTCATGGGATGTAGGTGTCACTGGCAAGGCCATCCCTAATTGTCCTTGAGAAGGTGGTGGTGAGCTGCCTTGAACTGCTGCAGTCCATGTGGTGTAGGTACACCCACAGCGCTATTAGGGAGAAAGTTCCTCATTTACATCACAAATACCGTATTTATGTTACAGAAACACTTCATGTGGAATGTTATCAGTTAGTATTATTGCTAGAAGGGCAAAGAGAAAAGTTAGAAACAGTTTCTTTGTGCACAGTTATTATAACATGGAATGAACTGGGCAAGTATGTAAAAAGGAGTAATATAAAAGGATTTGGGGGAATGGCAGGGAAATTTGATTAGAGTGGACATTTTCAATGGAAGAGATAGATGTGATGCAAGCATGATGGACCGAAACATCTTTTTGAATGGAAGATTTGATGGTTTTATGAACTGATTCATTATATGCTAAATTTGCTTTGTTTATGAGGTGAGGCGGTTTCAGAGATAGGCAGTAAAAGTGAAATGACTGTGCATGTCCAGGATTTACTGAAAAGATGAGGTATCTTTTGCACTGGTAGTATTTTGCCTAGGCACTGTTTCTTTCGCTTTGCATCTGTCACTTCATTATTCTGGCAGTGTGCCTTCTCCAGTGTCCCAGGAAGACCGAGGCTTGCAATGTGTTTTTATGAGCTCAACCTAGCCCCAGCTGCACAATTTAAAAAAAATAAATGACCCTAACAGCAGCCATTAACCTTTGCAACACCAGCACTTCACCCTCCAAGGCATGTACACTGCCTCATTTAGATGGCAGTATTGCAATAGTGACAAAGAAGTATAACTTGTGGCTGCTGTGAAGTATTTCTTCCCGTTAATCACCAATTATTTTGTCGTACCTTTTGCTCAGGCTTTTGCTGCGTTTAGTTTCTATGACCTAAGAATTTCACCTGACTGAAATGTTTAAACCAGAAAAATAGCAGTGCAAACAGAAATCCAGCTTGACAGCATCTTTATCGCAGTTTCTTCAAACATAAGTATAGCTTTCTGTCAGTGAGAGGGACTGCACCCTCTAATTAAATTCACTAAGCCTTAAGTCATTTGACATTCAGGGTCTGGTTGAACAATTTGTGTCAAAATATATTTAGCAGTTCTTTTTGAAGAAAATTGTTATTGTTCTGACCTGATCTCTCCCTAACGTTGTCAGAACCACCCCTCTTTTTGGTAGTGGCTCTCTGAACAGCTAGGAACGTCATAAATTTAGGATAACACCTCAAGTAATTGTGCTCTGGTTTTATTCCACTTGTCAATGCTTAATTTTTGCAAAATCTTAAGATTGGCTTGATTGCAATGAGTTTGATGTGCTAGAATTTTTACAGCAACTGTCAAAAGGCAGTGATTTCTCCCAGTTACCATCTTTAATTATGTTCTAAATGCACTAACTGGACTGGTATTTTAAGATAATCATTAGTGACACATTTGTGGAAGTTGAGTTTGTGTTGGATAACATCATAATTAATACACTTTTTTTTTAGTGAAGAGAATGGTATTTGACATTTAATCTTTTGCGATTTTGAAAGAAATAATCATTTATGTATTATGTACATTTGCCTATGTGGCAGTAGACAGAGTACAGCAATGCAATCTAAGACTTCCCATTAGGTGAAATTGATGGTTTGCTACAGAGCATTTTAGGTGCAATGGGTACTGCATGAAAGTACCCATTTAATTCTCTAAGGCAGGTTTGGAAATTCGTTTTGATTGAATTATATTGAGCCCCATTCAAACTTCGATTGCTTCATCACTGGTGTTACGACTGGGATGAGAGGAGTGCGCTAATGATCTAGCCCCAGTACCCCGCAGGCTGTACCATTAATTTAAAAGTTAAATTTTCTCACCAAATAACCAATTGTCTATTTCCCCTACTGGTATCCAAAATAAAAGAGACTTTAACCAGGCCTCTTTCAGTAAACTCAGAAGGATTGTTTATTGTAAAACAAAACTTCTTTTTAACAAGTAGCAAGTACTGGTTAACACACAATTGTAATTGGGAAGTATAACAGTCTATCACTTCCTAAAGAATTCCCCCAGCGCCACACAGAGAAACAAAGGACAAACAGAGTCTCTCTACAGAGATGAACTTAATGGATGGGCATTATAAAATAAAGGATAAAGATCGCAGGGTCTCGATGTTGTCGACCTGGAGTTCCCTCTTGTGAAGCTGGTCCCGGTGGACGTCTGGAAATTATCATCAATTGGCCTCAGCTTTGCAGATCCAAATGCAGACCAGCTACACTCAGTTGAGGGTTCTCTGGCCACAGGTTGATAGCTATACACAATTGCAGGCAGGGTAGAGAGAGAGAGAGAGCCAATTAGGGTAGCCTTCCTTCTTCAACTTGTTCCCCACCAAGACTGTCTTCAAAACCAGGTTCACAACTTAAGTTTTTTCTCTCTCTCCCATGTGATTTTCAGTAAGTTACCAACCTTTGCCTTTTCAATTTTTTCCCCCCATCAATTAAAGTGATTACTGTTTAAAACAAACAACCAGATCTACCTCAAGGACCATAAAGGTCAGGTAATTTCTTGGAAGAGACCTGCTTGTTGACAATTCCAAGGTGAACTTATCACCCTTGTAAAAAAAAAACCCTAAGTTAGCATCCAAATATATAGATAATGCCATGTCCTTCCATTTTGTAAAAGAAAAAATCAGACTTGAGAGATATGATTCTAACACTGGGAAGAATTTGGTCCACTTGATGTTGTATCCATATTTGAGTGCAGGAAGATAGATGCATGACCATCCAGATCAAGCTGTCACGTAAGACCTTGTGCATGCCCTAACACCATTTTCGTTATTCTCCAAAATTAGTTTGGTGATCTCAAGTGTGCTGTATAGGGAAATGGCAAATGGAGGTGAAGCACTTCCTTCACAGGAAGGGAATGAAAGGAAGAATTGGATGGTCAGTCACCCTCGGCTTCTGTGGTGTCTAGTTATAGACTATCTTTAGCAGAGACCTGAGAGAAAGATGTCAGCCTATTCTCAGTTATTGTGATAAGGAGATTTGTGGAAGGTGGTATGGAAAGAAGTTAAGAATATAACTTTGGTAGCAGGAAATATATGATGCAATAGAGCACTATCCTTTTACCTTTCAGGAATTGGTTTTGAATAGAGCCCTCCCTGTTGAAAGTTTGAGTAAGATTCTGGATCAGCATGTGCCAAATTTTGCCCATATTTATTCATGGGCTCATGCCATTGAAGTACTGGAGGGAGACTAGTCAAATTAATTTCAAGTAGAACTTTTACAACTAGCATAAAGACTTTTGGAGGTTCAGGGGTGTGATGGTATCTGGTAAGTTTTGTCCCTTTATAGTCTTTGCTTTCTGAACCACTTATCTCAATTTTAAAAATACCCTATTTTAACTTATTCTGTTTTAATTCAGAGAAACTGATCAGATCCTATTATGTGTCTTAACCTTTACATTTAAAGATCAGTGACACAGGTCTTAAAATGATGTACAAGAACTTAATATGCATAGTTCCATGAATATGTAAATAAACAAATATTTTCACTATTTATGCAATTCTGAAGGGCTGCATGCATTATGATTTCCACTCATTCAAATACAAATTAACAGAATTTTGATCTGGTTGTGTTCAGGATAATTTGATCTTTTTGAATTTATTGGATAGAATTGAGACTTTTCTGCATCCTGATGGTACATGTAGGTTTAAATCATATAAAGTACAATCAAAATATGACAGTATTAATCCCACTGATTGAGAAGTGTGAAATCCGAATGTAAGAATTCAGGTTTGCGTTCTCCAATTCATGTATCTCCTGGCACAGAAGATTTAGGATAAACCATTTGAGGCATGGAGAACATATTAAAATTTGGGGATATTTAAGTGCAAAATGGAATCATTTTAAGTATGAATTTTACATTACTTTTAATCACAACTTCACCCTGTTGCAGCAGCCTGCTCATATTGACTTTTTACTGTCTAACCTGCAGCTGGAAATGAACAATACAAATTAAGTAGCAGGAGTGCTGGCAGTGCAGTACTGAGCTATTATGATCACTAATAAGGGGTACAGATGGACACTCCCCTGCTGATTGACTGACTGAATTTATATAATAGCTATTTGAATAATTAAAACCAGCAAGGTTCCCAATTTGATCCGCAGTCTGAGCTGAGTTAGCTGATCTCAACTGGGGCTGCAGTTGGCTTCGTTCAGGTGGAGGGAATTTGTCAGAGTTCTCACCTCTGATTGCTTTCCAGTGGTATCTGCTATAATTGTATATGTGTTTATCTAAACAACCAGTGAGGAAGGAATCTGGCTCTGCTGAGAAGCTGCCAATAGTAAAGTAGATTGCTGACCCTTGGTGTTGAGACTCAGCTGTGAATGATGTACCTTGGGGAAAGTAGTGAAAAACTCCTGACATTCAAGAAATAGTAGCCTAACGAGAACAAATGGAGAAAATCTTTGACAATTTTTTATTTAGGCAGAATAGCATGGATGTCATAGGAATGAATAGAGCTTAAAAAGTGATAAGGAGTAAAAGCAATTAAAAAGTCCATTCTCTACATGAATTATACTTGCAAACATGTTGAAGAAACCTTATGAAAATGTAGCAAGAAGAATCCCACATAACCTATTTAAGGATGCATAGTCATTGTCAGAACTAAAATAATCTAATATGACATCAGCTCTTAGCCACCAATGCTATTGTGGTAAGGTGGAATCTTTGCAGTTGTGCTGGCAAATTGATGAGAATAGACTGCATAATTTTGCAGCAATGGTTTACAGTGAAGGAAAAATTTAAGAATTTAGTGCAGTCAGGCACAAAATCAAAATATCAGGAGTGTTTCAGGTTACAATTAACAATTGATTAATTGGTTTACTGCCTTTGGGAGTAAGAGAAGGGGAATTTGAGTGTAACTGTGATTATGGTTGGGAATTTCTTTCAATGCGTTGTATTGTCGTAACCTCACTGGAAGCTCCGTTTTTATGTGTAAATGGGGTTTCCACTGCACTTCCAAGAAAGATTAGGTGTCAAATTGAGAGCGGCTCCTTGGAATTTTCTCAGGCCATGGGCCGGATTTCTGCAGAGTTGTGGAGACTCCATGGTCCTTTAAAAATAGCGGGCAGGATCCAGATTCCAAAGTCGCGTCCCATTTTCTGATCGATCCCATTTTCACCGGTAGAGGAAAGGGGGTGACTCACGTATGAACCCAGCAGGGCCATTTGAACTCAGCGCTGAGTTTAAACAGACTTCATTTTTGCTGTAGCAAGGGTCTTAACCTGCAGTGTGAGAGTCACAAATTTTTAGAGTGCATGTAAATGCTCGTGATGGGTGGATAAGGTCTGTAGAACTGTCAAGCTGTGAAGTTACTTAAATCCCCAGCCCTTTAAAAAATGAAAAAAAGGCTGCCTGTGTCAGTGAGATTTGAAAAAATTCTGTTCTGGCAGTTACAATAGCTGCTTTCCCTAATGGATCACTATATCATTATTAATGCTTGGCTGCTTTCCATAACCTACAATTATCTCAGCAGGGGTCCTGAATTCACAGTTTAATTGACAACTCAAAGAGGTTATTAAAGGATTAGCTGCCTTTGATATGGGGTTATGAATACAAGTCTGTTTTTATAGGGGATTAAGTACTTATGGATATTTTGAAGTTTTGATTGGGCTTTCGTGAATGGGAGTATTTTTTTAATGTAGTGAAGGCTGTAGTAGATATTTAGACATTTATTTCACCTCAACATGACTCCTGAGGTCTGTCCATGGTGGATACAGGATGAGTTGGCATGGAGAGTGTAAGGGCAAAGAATGTTGGGTGAGTTGGCATGAGCAGATATTAAGTTGGCATTGGGGCTATAAAGGGCCATGGGGGTGGGTGGGGGGCATGAGCTGGCAATAAGTTGGCATGGGAGCTATAAAGGACCATGGATGTCAGTGGGAATGAATGAGTTAGCATTGGGACATGATGATGTCAAGGGTAGTGGGGGTGATGGGGTATGAAGGATGAGGGCCACAGGGCTTAAAATTTAAGGAAGCAACTGGGATGAAGTCTGAGAGAACCAAGGTGGCCCTTTTAACAGCCCACCTTGGCACTTGGAAGCCTCAGTGGCAGCCTCTGATCTGCGCCGAGTGATGTCAGGCCTGACTCCATCCCAAATCCAATACTAAGCAATGCAATTATGATGAAGGAATACCTGAAACTTAAGACAGAAAAAGAGTACTTTTGATTCATCCATCTGCTGAAATATGTGACCCTTTTTAAAATGGTAAATAACACCTTAATTTGATATATTCTGAATAACTACGAATTATGATTCTATTCCAACCCCAGATACCTGCATTTGTGATTAGACCTTCCTCCAAATCTCTACCACTTCTCTCAATCCCTATGCTGTCTGAATGTTTGTCTGGTATTAAGGCTTGGGTAAGTCCCTTTACCTGAATATCAGGAAAACTGAAGCATAGTTTTTAGAACCTAAAACAAAGCCCATCCACTGAACATTGACTCCATATCTCTCGGCAATGTTGGTGCTTGCTCAATCCTGAACTATGCTTCAAACACCACATTCTTTCCATCACCAAGAATACTATTTCCATGCTTTCTCTGCAACCTCCTCCAAACGGTCACCTTTGCAAACTTTTCAATCTTTTGACTGTAACCTCTTAAGTATCTTCTTCCTCTGGTCTCCCAGGGCCTGCTCTGGAATTCTCTCCTAAGATATCTCTGCCTCTCTATCTCTCTTTTTTAAAAAAAGCTTGCGGAAATACAACTTTTCCTCCTAATGGTGTTGGTGATTCTCTTCCTGTTGTTACTCCATCATACTCCATTCTGTAAGTCAAAGGCAAAATATCTTCTCTTCTTCGGCAATCCTTCATTTCGAGGATGATTGTTCCTTAACCTTGCAATATATAAATGCAAGTTGGTATATTTAGACTTATGGTTTTGTTTTTATCCCCCCTGTCCTCAGCTGAGCTCTCTTGATCCTTTGATACCTTCAATGTGACAATATGCTCAGTTGGTACCATTGGTAGGTTTGTAGTTCAGGCCACTGTATAAACTGACAAACAACAGTTTTTGGACTGGTTGAAGCAGTTCTTTTGAGGTCCTGCAGAGAATTTGTGCAGTTGTAGAATATGTCTCATTAAATGACTTATGCCTTGTGAATTATTAAGACATTAAGATAGTACGTTTTCTTTTTTAATGGGCTAGATTGAGAGGCACTTTTCACTATGTAGTGGCTCTGCTGTCAAGTCGTCATTAGAAATTAATCTTCTGTTTTTGCTGTTTGGTGACTGAAATGCTCACTGATGAAAGATTATTCAGGAAGGACTTGAAGTGCTGGCATTCTCCTGCAAAGCTTTTATCTTGATGGAAGAAATCATTCGTGTTGTTGTGCTCAAGCATAAGGTATAATACATGTAGTTATCCAGTGAGAAAGTGATTTTCCATAGTATTCTTCCTTTCATTTAATCAGTTTTGTAATCTTATGGTCTCCATGCAACTCCCTCTTGGCAAAAAGGGTAACTGCATTGGCCACCGTTTTCTGCACAGTTCCTAGCTCTATGACTTATGGCCTTCAGAGTGAAGATCCAACACCATGCAGATGCAGTTAACAAACTGATGGGAGATATCAAAGTCTCTGAGAATCCAATTGTCATAAAGTAAGTTTGTCAGTCTTCTTACTACTTTGTGATTATACCTTCCTCCAGCTTCCCATTGGACTGTTTCCTTCATCAATAACCCTGCACTGCTTGATCTGCCAAAATAGAGGTTGAATCCTCCATCATTACACCTCCCAGACTCATTGATTGAAGGCTCAATGTTCTACTAGTTGTCCTTGACTGTCCTAGACCCTTGCTGTGCTGATTGAGCTCTGTTGCCCTCTAAATAGAGACATGGCACCATACTGTTGGAATCGCAAAGATCAACTGTGCATTTAGAAACTCCAAGTTTAGGTGTACGTGAGTGAACTCTGCTTCATAAATAATGAATGCATATTGGATGTATTTGTTTTGGCAGGAAAGGTATGGTGAGACAGTATAAAAAAGGGAGAGCCTCTAAAGGAGGTGCAGGAACAGAGGGACCTCAGTGTACATAGGTCATTGATGATGGCAGGGCACGTTGCGAGAGCAGTTAATAGAGCATATAGTATCTTAGGCTTTATTAATAGGGGCATTGAGTATAAGAGGAGGTCATGATAAACTTGTACAAGACACTAGTTAGGCCTCAGATGGAGCACTGAGTCCAGTTCTGGGCACCATACTTAAGGCAGGATGTGAAAGCTTTGGAGAGAGTACAGAAGAGATTCACAAGAATGATTCCTGGGGTGAAGAACTGTAGCTTTGAGGATATAATGGAGAGGTTAGGACAGTTTTCCTTGGAGAAAAGAAATCTGAGAGGAGACTTAATGGAGGTATTCAAGATCTTGAGGTGTATGGACAGGGTAAATAGTGAGAAACTGTTCCCACTCAAGGGAACGTCAAGAACTATAGGGCACAGATTCAAAATAATTGGCAAAAGGAGTAAATGTGGTATGAGAAAAAGATTTTTTACCCAGAGGGTGGTTGGAGTCTGGAACAAACTTCCTGAACGGGTGTTGGAGGCAGGTTCAATCGAGGTATTCAACAGGGAGGCTAGATTGCTATCTGAAAAGAGAGAATGTGCAAGGTTATGGGGATAAGGCAGGGGAATGGGACTAGGTGGAATACTGTTTGAAAGCCAGTGCAGGCTTGATAGACCAAATGGCCTCTTTCTGCCCTGTAAAGATACCGTGTGGTGTATCCATATTTTATGCACACCAATAAACTGAGTTGTAAAATTCCATTAACATATCCTATGTTTCACTATTTTTGGAATATTTTGTTTAAACTGCAATTTTTAAGGACATCTATCAGAGAAACTGGCAGGAATGAATTACCTAAGACAGAGAAGATGCTTTATTTTTAACAGTAGTGCATCTGCCACATTCTGTTGAACAGAGTAGCTTAGCCAAGTGTTCATTATTCTTGTGTGAGACTTAACAATGAATGCCAACCAGCTGTTCAATCACAGGGGCATCATGTCTATACCCTGTCCTGTCTTGACTGAACATCCACTGGGCCTTTATCCATAACAAGCAGCATAGACTCATGATTATCACTACAAGAATGAAAATGGAAGTTAGAAATTGCTTTTTTTCCAAGTCTAGGTTATTAGAATATGGAATACTTTACCACAGTTGGTTATTTAGGTAGAAACTACAACATCACTTAAAAGTAAACGCAAGCATTTGAAAAGGAAAACACAAAACAATAAAGGGAAAGGGGCTAGAGAATATTGCACCAGTTGAAGAAGTGGAACTCGTACAATAGAATGTCTGCCTCTAATGTGATTTCCATGATTCCTGCTACTTGGGTTTGGCATTGCATAATCTGTAGCTCCAGTGTAATGCTCAACCTAATGAGTGATGAGGCTATAAGTAAAATGAACTGGGGTTATTCTATTCTTTTGACCCTTTATTCATTTGCATGAAAGCTAAAGCTGAGGAGTATAAAGGAGGTGCGCAATACCTGTCTACAACCAATGCTGCAGCTTAACCCTGTATCTGCAGTTTTAGTGAATGCTTATTTTTTTTATAGGTTTCATTCTTATTTTACTATTTTACTGCTCTTGACTGTCTCCTCAGCCAAGCTCTTCTTTGTGTCCTGCTCTGAAGTACCCTATTTGCTGCAATTTGATCTTTTCACTGCATTTGCTCCATATTCAATTATATAAGAATATAAGAAATAGGAACAGGACTAGGCCATTCAGTCCTTCAAGCCTGCTCTGCCACTCGTGGAGATCGTGGCTGATTGGCTACCTCAATTCCACCTTCTTGCACTATCCCCATATCCATTTTTTCCCAAAACAAAGGTAAAATACTGTGCATGCTGGAAATCTGAAATAAAAACAGAAAATGCTGGAAATACTCAGCATGTCTTACAGCATCTGTACAGAGAGAAACAGAGTTAACTGTTCTGTGGATTATCTCATGGCCTAATCTGTACTGGGAAGGTTTCCCTTTATTCATGAGTAATTTAGGCCTGACTCAGGTAGGTTTCTTCAAACTACTTTATTTACACTATATTTACAGTCTATATTAATGACTTGGATTCAGGGATAGAAGGTACTATAGCTAAATTTGGAGATGACACCAAAATGGGTGGGAAAGTAAGTTGTAATGAAGAAATAAGAAATATACAAATGATTTTGGACAGGTTAGGTGAATGGGCCAAAATTTGGCAGATGGAGTTTAACGTGGATAAGTGTGAGGTTATCCATTTTGGTCGGAAGAATAAAAAGGCGACATTATTTAAATGGAGAGAAACTTCAGAATCCTTCAGTGCAGAGAGATCTGGGTGTCCTCATGCATGAACTGCTGAAAGCTAGTATACAGGTACAGCAGGTAATAAGGAAGGCAAATGGAGTTTTGGCATTTATTGTTAAAGGAATAGAGTATAAAAATAGGGAAATGTCGTTGCAACTGTACAAGGTATTGGTGAGATTGCACCTGGAGTACTGTGCACAGTTTTGGTCCTCTTACTTGAGGAAGGATGTAATTGCATTGGAGGCGGTTCAGAGGAGGTTCAATAGATTGATTCCAGAGATGTGGGGCTTGTCTTATGAGGAGAGATTGAGCAGTTTAGGCCTATACACACTAGAGTTTAGAAGGATAAGAAGAGATCTAATTGAGGTAAATAAGATGCTAAATGGGATAGACAAAGTAGACGTGGAGCGGATGTTTCCCCTTGTGGGGCATTCTAGAATGAGAGGCCATAGTTTTAGGCTAAGGGGTGGTAGATTTAAATCAGAGATGAGGAGGAATTACTTTCCTCAAAGGGTCGTGAATCTGTGGAATTCACTACCTCAGAGTGCAGTGGATTCCAGGACGCTGAATAAATTTAAGGAGGAGATAGACAGATTCTTAATTAGTAACGGGTTGAAAGGTTATGGGGAGAGGACGGGAAATTGGAGTTGAGGCCGAAATGAGATCAGCCATGATCGTATTGAATGGCGGGGCAGGCTCGAGGGGCTGAACTGCCTACTCCTGCTCCTAGTTCTTATGTATATAAAAAAGATACTAGGTAAGTACATCTCTCTTGTGTGCAGAGTATTCCATCTTCTCTATCGAGTCTCTAGCACATGACCGCTGATGTCACTGTTGCACCATGATACACATCACTATCTTATTACCATAATTATTAACCTAGATGCTCTGTACTCCTTGGACCACTATTTATTAGCATGACTCCATTTCTGTTTTTGTTTTTTTTTCAGGTGGACCCTGTAGAAATTGTCTCGTACAATATACATAAAGCAAGTGATTCCACCTAGTCGCATACTGTGGGACTCATACTGTGACAACCTGTGACAAATCCTGTTGCTCTTAAGCAGCAATTGAAAGATTTCCCCATGAGTAGTGTGAAATCAGCAGGTCCAATGATAATTGGCTGACTTTTGTCAAAAGTGGAGATTGGCTGACTGTTTCTTTCTAAGCAGCTTTTGCTATCATTTTTAATTATGAGGAAAATCAGCATTGCAGGGTTTGATTGTATTGTAAACACAATGGGGCAGATTCCAGATGATTCTGTCACTTGTGTAGCGACAAAGTACACAGGGGTATTGTTGGTTCACTGATAAGGCAGGGGAGTGGGACTAGGTGGAATGCTGTTTGAAAGCCAGTGCAGGCTTGATAGACCGAATGGCCTCTTTCTGCCCTGTAAAGATACTGTGTGGTGTATCCATATTTTATGCACACCAATAAACTGAGTTGTAAAATTCCATTAACTTATCCTATGTTTCACTATTTTTGGAATATTTTGTTTAAACTGCAATTTTTAAGGACATCTATCAGAGAAACTGGCAGGAATGAATTACCTAAGACAGAGAAGATGCTTTATTTTTAACAGTAGTGAATCTGCCACATTCTGTTGAACAGAGTAGCTTAGCCAAGTGTTCATTATTCATGTGTGAGACTTAACAATGAATGCCAACCAGCTGTTCAATCACAGGGGCATCATGTCTATACCCCGTCCTGTCTTGACTGAACATCCACTGGGCCTTTATCCATAACAAGCAGCATAGACTCATGATTATCACTACAAGAATGAAAATGGAAGTTAGAAATTGTTTTTTTTCCAAGTCTAGATTATTAGAATATGGAATACTTTACCACAATTGGTTATTTAGGTAGAAACTACAACATCACTTAAAAGTAAATGCAAGCATTTGAAAAGGAAAACATAAAACAATAAAGGGAAAGGGGCTAGAGAATATTGCACCAGTTGAAGAAGTGGAACTCGTACAATAGAATGTCTGCCTCTAATGTGATTTCCATGATTCCTGCTACTTGGGTTTGGCATTGCATATTCTGTAGCTCCAGTGTAATGCTCAACCTAATGAGTGATGAGGCTATAAGTAAAATGAACTGGGGTTATTCTATTCTTTTGACCCTTTATTCATTTGCATGAAAGCTAAAGCTGAGGAGTATAAAGGAGGTGCGCAATACCTGTCTACAACCAATGCTGCAGCTTAACCCTGTATCTGCAGTTTTAGTGAATGCTTATTTTTTTTATAGGTTTCATTCTTATTTTACTATTTTACTGCTCTTGACTGTCTCCTCAGCCAAGCTCTTCTTTGTGTCCTGCTCTGAAGTACCCTATTTGCTGCAATTTGATCTTTCCAATGCATTTGCCCCATATTCGATTATATAAGAATATAAGAAATAGGAACAGGACTAGGCCATTCAGTCCTTCAAGCCTGCTCTGCCATTCATGGAGATTGTAGCTGATTGGCTACCTCAATTCCACCTTCTTGCACTATCCCCATATCCATTTTTTCCCCAAACAAAGGTAAAATACTGTGCATGCTGGAAATCTGAAATAAAAACAGAAAATGCTGGAAATACTCAGCATGTCTTACAGCATCTGTACAGAGAGAAACAGAGTTAACTGTTCTGTGGATTATCTCATGGCCTAATCTGTACTGGGAAGGTTTCCCTTTATTCATGAGTAACTTAGGCCTGACTCAGATAGGTTTCTTCAAACTACTTTATTTACACTATATTAATGTTCTATATTAATGTCTATATTAATGACTTGGATTCAGGGATAGAAGGTACTATAGCTAAATTTGGAGAGGACACCAAAATAGGTGGGAAAGTAAGTTGTAATGAAGAAATAAGAAATATACAAATGATTTTGGACAGGTTAGGTGAATGGGCCAAAATTTGGCAGATGGAGTTTAATGTGGATAAGCGTGAGGTTATCCATTTTGGTTGGAAGAATAAAAAGGCGACATTATTTAAATGGAGAGAAACTTCAGAAGTGCAGAGGGATCTGGGTGTCCTCATGCATGAATTGTTGAAAGCTAGTATGCAGGTACAGCAGGTAATAAGGAAGGCAGATGGAATTTTGGCATTTATTGTTAAAGGAATAGAGTATAAAAATAGGGAAATGTCATTGCAACTGTACAAGGTATTGGTGAGATTGCACCTGGAGTACTGTGCACAGTTTTGGTCCCCTTACTTGAGGAAGGGTGTAATTGCATTGGAGATGGTTCAGAGCAGGTTCACTAGATTGATTCCAGAGTTGTGGGGCTTGTCTTATGAGGAGAGATTGAGCAGTTTAGGCCTATACTCGCTAGAGTTTAGAAGGATGAGAGGAGATCTAATTGAGGTAAATAAGATGCTAAAGGGGATAGACAAAGTAGACGTGGAGCGGATGTTTCCCCTTGTGGGGCATTCTAGAATGAGAGGCCATAGTTTTAGGCTAAGGGGTGGTAGATTTAAATCAGAGATGAGGAGGAATTACTTTCCTCAAAGGGTCGTGAATCTGTGGAATTCACTACCTCAGAGTGCAGTGGATTCCAGGACGCTGAATAAATTTAAGGAGGAGATAGACAGATTCTTAATTAGTAACGGGTTGAAAGGTTATGGGGAGAGGACGGGAAATTGGAGTTGAGGCCGAAATGAGATCAGTCATGATCGTATTGAATGGCGGGGCAGGCTCGAGGGGCTGAACTGCCTACTCCTGCTCCTAGTTCTTATGTATATAAATAAGATACTAGGTAAGTACATCTCTCTTGTGTGCAGAATATTCCATCTTCTCTATGAAGTCTCTAGCACATGACCGCTGATGTCACTGTTGCACCATGATACACATCACTATCTTATTACCATAATTATTAACCTAGATGCTCTGTACTCCTTGGACCACTATTTATTAGCATGACTCCATTTCTGTTTTTGTTTTTTTTTCAGGTGGACCCTGTAGAAATTGTCTCGTACAATATACATAAAGCAAGTGAATTGTCATACTGTGACAACCTGTGACAAATCCTGTTGCTCTTAAGCAGCAATTGAAAGATTTCCCCATGAGTAGTGTGAAATCAGCAGGACCAATGATAATTGGCTGACTTTCTCAAAAGTGGAGATTGGCTGACTGTTTCTTTCTAAGCAGCTTTTGCTATCATTTTTAATTATGAGGAAAATCAGCATTGCAGGGTTTGATTGTAATGTAAACACAATGGGGCAGATTCCAGATGATTCTGTCACTTGTGTAGCGACAAAGTACACAGGGGTACTGTTGGTTCACTGCTGAAACCTGACGGTACAGATCTATTACTGGCCCAGTTATAATGGTATTGGAAGTAATGCATTAGGACAGAGTCAGGACAATATGAGGTAGATCCACTTTATGGAACGTACCTTTAATAGAGTTGCTGCAGACACCCTTCTATGTCCACAATTCTCTGGACTTGTCCACAATTTTCCTCACAACTGCTCTGTGACTTTTGACTCTTGTTACAGCCATCGCTTTCTTTAGTTAAACCTTAACTGTTTAACTCACCATGTTCAGGGTGGATAAAAATGAATGATGAATATTTTGATATTTAAAAATAAATAAGACTCCATTTCAGCATCACCTGTTGTAATATTCTGCCCTCCATCATAAATCAACAGATATGTTTTAGGACATGTTTTAAGTTACTTTTTATTGTCAAAAAAGACAATAAAAGGAGGCAGCATACATTAAGATGAAAACAAGTAAGCCTTCCATGTGAATCAAAGTAAAATATCAGAACACTTTGGAGCAGATTTTTCTTGTCTGCCAGTTGCTCTCAAATCAGATGAGTGTTGTCCCTTTTGGGTGCTCTTGATGTGATTGCTACCTGGTTGCCTGGCTGCAGTTCTGGGGTGAGCCAATTTGCACACTAATAGGTAAATGGGTTTCCACCTTTGATTCACTGCTTGTCTGAAATTGGGGGTGGGAAGTACTGTAAATTGTTGGGTCTATAATGGAGCTCTACTTGTGCAGCTATTTCTGAAACCACCTCTATTCACAAAATGCAGCCCTGGCTTTCTTAATAATTTCTTTTTAAAAAAGCACCTGCCCAAGCTAAATAGAAATTGCAGATCCTCCAATTGAAAGGCACAGATTCTGCCTAGTGCCAAGTTTAAATTTCTTCACAGACATCTGTCCAGTGTTATCCCTGTAAAATATTACGGAAGGCATTGTAACATCACTCCACCTTATTTAAATGCTCTTGCCTTGTTTCAGCAGTAGCTTCCCATCCACAACCATTCGACCACCCCCGCCCCCACAAAGAATTTGTTTCTTGTAAAAGCTGTGGAGACCTAGTGTTCAAGGTCTTGCACCTCTATTTAATGTGTAGAACATGCCAGGAACAGGCATAGGTGGGACACATTGCCAATATGAAAATGGACTGAATGGTATATGTTTTCTGTCAGTTTGATTATGCAGATCTTCATGAGGGTAACTTTAACCTAACTCGCTAGGTGGGAATCCCATGGGATTGAGCGGAATGTTAGTTAAGGACTCGTCAATATTGCTCTCCATTGTCATCAACATAAAGTTGCATCCATTGTTGTCACTTTCCTGACTGGCAGGTTAGGTTAAAATCAACCTCCTTCAATTTAGCCAGACCTGTGTTTGGATGGAGTTCAGAGAGATTTCAAGAGACCTGTGCACAATGTAGTGAATTTCTATGGAGCAGCAATCAGTACACAAATAGAACACTGAGCTGGATTGCCAAAAACAGTAGAATACAAGCCATAAGAAGTCATGCTCAAATTGTGTAGTGCTCTGGTCAAACCATACCTTGAGTACTGCATTCAGTTTTGGTCACCTAGACATTTAAATCCTTCAGGTGTGGGTGTTGTATTTCTCCTTCATTTTGCAACACGTGGTTATTTTACTTTTAAGCAGTTAATATTTGGGAAACCTCAGAAAACTGAGTCCAATCATGATATAGAGCATCACAACCCTTTCCATTTGACCTGATAGCAAGTAGCACCATCTGTTTTCAGTAATTGGTTTGGACAGTGGTGAAATTTTAGAACTTTGTGTAAGTGAAAATGTGTATCTGTGTGTTCTTTTGTCAGATTGAGACTGGGCACAAGAATACAGGGATTCTATTGTATAACAGTATAGCATGAGCATTTATAGACAGTCCCTTTACAATCAATATCAATTAAGCAGAACTAACAAGAACATGACTGGAGTTTGTTAAATATAGTTTGTAAGTAGAGATTTAACTACTATATGTTAATCTGTTTTAAACCTCAACTCTTTTCATTCAGGTTGGATTTTAGTGAACTGTAAAACAAGGTTCTGAACATATGAAAATGATGGATAGACCCGAGTATCTGTTCCATCAAACTTGTCATATACCAGCATGGTGCAACTCAATACCATGAGCCACATTAGGCCCTCACCAGCCAGGGTATTGCGTGGGAGAGTCAAAGAAAAGAAAACTCTAGGTCAACTCAGAATCTGGGAAATTTCTCTCCAAACCCTGGAGGTGATCAAACAAGTTTCAGAAGGTCACAATGCCATTGATACACATTACTTAATAGCCCACCTACGTTTTGTGTACTGTGACATCAGCTACAGTTAGGAACTTGTTCAGTCCTTTTTGAACACTTGCAGTGAATTCACTGCACAAACCAGCAACTTGTTTAAAAATGTGATGGCTCTTTGAAGAAAAAAAACCTCCTGATGCTTAACCTAGTTCTATTTTCACATATAGGCTGCCCTGGTCCTCAGTAACCTATCTAACTCCGTGAACTAAATCTAAACCTTTCATAAGAACTATCCATGGAGAAGAAAAGAGCTGACGTTTCGGGTCCACATGATCCTTCAACAGAACTGAAGTATAGTTAGGAGAGAGGTGAAATATAAGCTGGTTTAAGGTGGGGGGCGGGGGGAGAGAGAAGTTGAGGGTGGGGTGGTTGTGGGGACAAGCAAGCAGTGATAGGAGCAGATAATCAAAAGATGCCACAAACAAAAGGATCAAAGAGGTGTTGAAGGTGGTGATATTATCTAAGAAAAGTGCTAATTAAGAATGGATGGCAGGATACTCAAGGTACAGCTCTAGTGGGGATGGGGTGGAAAGACTAACAAGGTATCAGTTGTAGATTTAAAAATAATGGAAATAGGTGGGAAAATAAGAATCTATATAAATTATTGAAAAAAATAGACTACTGCAGTAGACTAAGTTAGGGGAAATGCAAGTGAAATGCTGCTTCACTTGAAAGGAGTGTTTGGGCCCTTGGACGGTGAGGAGAGAGGAAGTGAAGGAGCAGGTGTTGCATCTTCTGCGTGGGCATGGGGAGGTGCCATAGGTGGGGGTTGAGGAATAGGGGGTGATGGAGGAGTGGACCAGGGTGTCCGGGAGGGAACGATCCCTACGGAATGCCGCCGGGGGGGTGAAGACCTACTGAGTTTTTCCAGGTAATCCTGTTTTTGTTTTGGATTTCCAGCATCTGCAGTAGCTTTTTGTTGTTAAGAACTATCCATGTTGGTTATCTGTGTTGTCCTTAGTTTGATGAAGGATTTCATATTCAGCTCACCACATGGAGCCAGTTACAGGGCTAAATTTGTATGCTGTGACCTGGCATGCTGAACAAAATAACTTGCATTTGCAATGGTGTCTTATGTCCCTGGGATTATTTTTGAAGTGCTATCAGCAATTTATTGACAGCAGAGAATAACATCAAGAAACAAATGAATGGTCAGAGATGATCTGATTTTCATGGTGTTGATCATGTTTGAGATCATGGGTGTTTCCAAAATCTAGAAATGTTTGTATTCATCTCACTCTGCGATTCAAGGACACAGGCTTGTGAAGACAGCCAAATGCAAAAATTCACAAGGGCAGAAGCATTGCATGTTTAGAATGGACAAATAAAAGAGGTAGGCTAGGCTATCATTATTGTAATGGAAAAAGCTCTGTCCTGCTTCATATCACATAGGATTACATAGAATTTACAGCTTAGAAAGGCTATTTGAACCAACTGGTCCTTTATTTGCTCCACATGAGCCACCTCCCATGCTTTTTTATCCATGCCTATGAGCAGAGCCTTCTAATCTGTTCTATATCGTATATATCTAGCTTCCCCTTTTAAGGTGTCCTGAGTTCAGGATTCTCAAAATCTAGCCCGACACTCCAGTGCAGTACTGAGGTAGTGCTGCACTGTCTGAGGTGGTGTCGTTCAGATGAGATTTTAAACTGAGACCCCATTTGCCCACTCAGGTTGTATTTTATTGATTCATTCAGGGGATGTGGGCATTGCTGGATAGGCCAGTATTTATTGCCCATCTCTAATCGAAAAGGTGGTGGTGAGCCACCGCCTTGAAACGCTGCAGTCCATGTGGTGTAGTTACACCCACAGTGCTGTTAGGAAGGGAGTTCCAGGATTTTGACCCAGTGACAGTGAAGAAACAGTGATATAGTTCTAATTCAGGATGGTGGATGATTCGGAGTTGAACTTGCAGGTGGTAGTATTTCCATGCATCTCTTGCCCTTGTCCTTCTGGGTGATAGAGGTCGTGGATTTGGAAAGTGCTGTCTAAGGAGGCTTGTGAATTTTTACAGTGCATCTTGTAGGTGGTACACACTGCTGCCATTGTTTGTCGGTGGTGGAGGTGGAGGGGTGAATGTTTGTGGAAGGGGTGCCAATCAAGCGGGCTGCTTTGTCCTGGATGGTGTCAAGCTTCTTGAGTGTTGTTGGCGCTGCACTGATCCATGCAAGTGAAGAGTATTCCATCACACTCCTGACTTGTGCTTTATGAATGGTGGATCGGCTTTGGGGAGAAAGGACGTGAGTTACTCTCCACAGAATTCCTCACCTCTTGTAGCCACAGTATTTATACGCTGGCCCAGTTCAATTTCTGGTCAGTGGTAACCCAGGATGTTGATAGTGGGGATTCAGCGATGGTAATGTCATTGAATGCCAAGGGAGATGGTTAGATTCTCTTGTTGGAGATGGTCAATCCCTGGTGCTTGTGTGGCATGAATGTTACTTGCTACTTAGCCCAAGCCAGAATTGTCCAGGTCTTGGTGCATATGGACATGGGCTGCTTCAGCATCTGGGGAGATGAGAATGGTGCTGTGCATTGTGCAATCATCAGCGAACATTTCCACTTCTGACCTTATGATGGAAGGAAGGTCATTGATGAAGCAGCTGAAGATGGTTGGCCCTGGGACACTACCCTGAGGGACTCCTGCAGTGATTTCCTGGTTCTGAGATGATTACTCTCCAACAAACACAACCATCTTTGTTTGTGCTAGGTATGAATCCAACCAGGTTGATGTAAAAGAACCTCTGGCTGCATTTGAAGAACAACAGCTGAATTCTCTAAGTATCTAGGCCAATATTTATTCCTCAACCAACATCACCATAAAACAAATTATCATGACCTGATTGCTGTTTGTGGGATCTTGCTATGCACAACTTGGCTGCTGTGTTGCCCTACATTTTAAGAATGACTGCATTATAATGTGCTCGGGATGTCTTGAGGTTGTGAAAGGCGCTATATAAATACAAAACCTTTTTGCCCCCAATTTCCGGATAATGATTCAAGTAAAATCCTATGTTCTGTGGTGTTTTCTCCTTATTGAATAATAACTGAAAAAGATTTGGTGAGTATTATGCACATGATGTGCAATTGATCTGGTTTAGAAATATGCCAAATGAAGATTGGACATTTTAAATCATTAATACAATGTGTCTTAAACTATCTATTTCATTTAGTTTAAGTTCTAATCAGCAGTATACATTTGCTGCACAAGCTTTTTGTTCAGTTCTGAAAGTAGATGTTACATGTAGCCGATGGAAGCCATTCTTCAGTATAAAAAGCTGAAACAATGATCCCACTTGTTCATTCCATGTGTTGATTGAGTTATTTTGCTCTTTTTCCTTTTTTCAGATGGGATTCACAGCGTGACAGCACAGTGTGTGCTGAGAGTAATTGTCATTACAGAGGAGATGCTGTCCAATAGTATCACGGTGCGTCTGGAGAACATGTCACAGGAACGCTTCCTGTCTCCTTTGCTGACTCGCTTTGTGGAGGGTCTGGCGGCAGTCTTATCTGCCTCCAAGGAGGACATCTTCGTTTTCAACATACAGAACGACACTGATGTCAGCGGCAGCATTCTGAACGTGAGTTTTTCTGCTCTGGTTCCAGGCGGGAGCCAGAGCCAGTTCTTCTCCTCCAAGGAGCTTCAGGAACAGCTGTACATGAGCCGGATGCTGCTAACCTCAGTTTCCATGCTGGAGGTCCTCCCGTTTGATGACAATGTCTGTCTTCGGGAACCCTGTGAAAACTACATGAAATGCATTTCGGTGCTGAAGTTTGACAGTTCTTCTGCGTTCGTCGCTTCGGAGTCCATGCTGTTCCGGCCCATCCATCCCATCACAGGCCTCCGCTGTCGCTGCCCACCAGGATTTACTGGAGATTACTGTGAGACTGAGATCAACCTTTGCTATTCAAATCCCTGCCAGAATTCTGGAGTGTGCAGCCGCAGAGAGGGCGGGTACACGTGTGTGTGCCGTGAGGAGTTCACAGGTTTGTAAAACTAGAAATATTATGTTTCATCATGAAGCAGTTTAATTTTTTAATTGAGTGGCGCCAAACTAGATAGAGGCTTGTCTTGGTTTTAAAACCGATTTATTAACAACACAGTTGCACAAGTTTTAATCTCTCTGGAATATTCCAGAAGACTTTCTTTTTCAAGTCACCTTGTCTTTAAAGAAGAATTGCTAGTCCTATAAAATGACAGTAGCTTCTCAACACACAGAGAATAGATCTATTGGCAGTTTCACCACTCCCTGCATTGCCTTCCGTGCTGCTTATCTTAACTGCAAGAGTTGTACTGTACATTCTTGGCCAATGCAGCACTCTTGTTGCCTGCCATTGAATCATGTGAGCAAATGCAACTTCACAATATCAGAGTGTCCTCCCACCCCTGCCTTAGTTTCTATTGCAGGTGTGTAGTTGGTACCAAGTTGAAGGAGTGACTGGCTATCTTGACTGCCCCTCAAGGACTAGCTGCTCCCCAACTGCTACCTCTATTCATATGCAGAATCATCAGCTAGCTTGAGAAAAGTGGCACACTGTATTGTGCTTGACCCATGTCAATAGTAATGATACTAGTTTATGGACCTATTGAGACCAATTCAGCCTTGTGAGTTGTACAGGTCAGGCTTTTATCTGTTGGTATTTGGAGGCCTGTTGCCTTTGAGAGGTGCACTGGACATTAGCTCCTGGAATGGTCTTAAATTTAGCATTCTCACATAACAAACATTGAAGTTCCCTCATCTGTGACTTATCACCAGCATTCATTGGTTTTGGTTAGTTTTTTTTTTCACTTTAACGATTCTTACTTCAAGATGTCCTGTGTGACTTTTGTATTAATTTGATTTCAGTTTCTCGAAGGGAGAAAAAAGACAAGTTCCCCTTTGCATCCTTTTCTATTGTTCCAGTTTTATTTGTATACGCCTTCCAGTTACTTATTATATTCTTGGGTTTTAAATTATTTTGGAATTGGGTGCTTTGACATTCTAAAGTTCATGCATTTGTTTTTCTAGAGCTGAAATAACTGCAATAGCATTTGCAATTCTTGTGTTTATTGTATGGCTGAATTGCCAATTTCTGCAGCATTCTTGACATTAAATTCTTTACTTAATTTGTATGTGTAGAAAGGAACAAAACACCTCTGGGTCACCTCGATCTTTACCTCCTTCCTTTTATTTGGCTGAAAAGGCCTATTATAGATTGGTTCCGGATTACCTGTATTTTATAATGAGGCCCCAAGAGAAATCTACAATTCCACCTCCATCTGAGGCATTTCTCAATTAAATTCTTGGTCCGGTATAATACAGAATTTCTATATTGGAAGTGAGAGTTGGAGGTTAGGACAGTTGTCAAAGGAAGCAAATGACTGAGCTATAGGAACCATAAGTAGGTGTTGTCTCAGTTTAGGTACAAGCTCAAGAAGCCTAGCTACATGAAGAAGAGTTTCTGCCCCTCTTTTTTTTATAGTCCTTTTTAAAAATAAATATGTTTTGTTATCTACCCCTTGGATCTCTTCTGTGTTAAGACTCACTCACAAGCTAAGAGCTAATTGCCATCCGTTCCCAACTGCCTACTAGGATTTCTGAGAGCAATTCACTATCACTGTTTGGGCATAGTGACTATTGGAGTTATGTAGCGTCTGTTCTGGGGCCCTTGCTCTTCATTAATCGTAATTGGTGTAGGTGGATGGTAAACCTAGTAACATCACAATTTTTAACGATACCAAATCATATGGACAGATGACAAATAGGGAATTACGCAGCATTCAAAAGTATCTGGTTCAATAAAGAAAATGGGCTACTGAATGGCAGATGGATCTTAACAAAGTTAGATGTGATGTAACGTATATGACGGTGGGAATTAGCAACCATGTGTACATGGTAAAGTGGTCCTATTATCAAACGGTGCCATTTATTTGTGAGATTAGACAAACCCAGTCACACAGGGATGCTTCATCAGATGCTTCCCTTTAAAGGGAGGGGACTGCCACGCATCAGGGAGCTGATATCAGCAAAACAATAAATATTTAAAACTGTAAGTTTAGGAGAAATCAAAGCAAAGGTTACAGGTGACACTCGCTGTCCTGAGGAGACACTACAAGGACCACCGCATGTGCACCACAGTATAGATAGGCAGCCATGATGAACTTTGTGGTGGGGTTCAATAGTAGGATAAAACCAACTCACTAGGATATATTAAGCACCTCTCCTCAAACTGGTTTTAAACAAAATACACTGTCAAAAATGGAAGTAAAATAACAAAGTTAAAACAAAATGGTAAAAAATCTGTTGAAGCCAAAATAAAAATTCTGTGTGGCATTCAGTGGTCAAGCAAGACATTCAGTGATCACAAATAATCCTGTTTTGTAGTAGATCAACAGCACTAAGGATGATATAAGTGCTTTCAAGACCCAACCAAACTGATTTTAAGAAACAAGCGGACCAAGTGACTGACTGACACAACCATTAGATGGCTGGCAACATGGAAGTGATTCAGATTGAGGCATTAGCGAGGAAAAGCCCAGATGTGGCTCCAGACACCACCCACACCCACAATACAGTAATGCAGCATATCTGATGGGAGGTGAAGGGACTGGCCTTAATGTTGCAGCTGACCATTAGTCAGCTACAAGTGTCTTTATAACAGATGGCACAGCTGTGCACCTGGATCTATGTTGAGCCAGAGGCTGTGTAGTCAATTGTGCATGACCATTGTCAGGATCGTGTATTTTTCGCTGTAAAAATGGGTGGGTACACGAGGCTGGGTACACGAGGCTGAGCAAAGTCTGCCTTTCATGCCACCTGACATCCCTTTATTGCTGGCCTTCCTTCTCATACTAGATTACATCTCAGTGATTTCATCTGGACACCTGCACAATTCTTTGGAGTTTAAACTCTCTTGTGAAAAGGGGAAATTCAAGTTCCAACAGACCTCAGAGTTCCTTCGCATAAGCAGTCCAGGAGCAGGCTGCAAATGCGCGATTCTGCATTTTTAAGATTCTTTGGGTCGGGCACTGGTCCAGCACACCTGTGCATGAAGAAAAACGGTGTGAAAAACAGGAGACAGGGAGAGGTCCCAAAGGGAGGGGGGGACTGGGAGAGGTCCCAAAAGAACAGCCCCAGACAAGGGACAGGAAGAGGTCCAGTTAATTGAAAAGTAGGAAAAGGACTGAGGGTAGCAGACTTTAAGTGAAGAGGGCTCAGGATAAGTTCTGGAAATTGAAGCAAGCTGAAGAGAAGATCCATGGAGGCAGCAGAAGGTTGGTGACTCCATACTATGGGCTGTTGGGGAAAGGTACCCCTTTAGAGCAGTAGCATTCTGCTTGGTGTGGCTGAAGAGCTGAAGTTGTGAGTTGGCGTTTCACTGCATACTTGGGAATCCAGGGGAATGGAATCTTGGAGGTGAGACGGAAACCTTGCGAGGTGGGCTGTTGTTGACGCCGTCCGACTTGGAACGACTTTTGGAGAGGATTTCAAAGCAAGGGAAAGTGAAGACTGGCAAACCTCATGAGAGAGATAGAATTTCAGTCAGATTGGTTGACTTGCAGTGTTTATTGATGTTTGGCTGCATTGTTGAGAAACCCATGGACTCTGTCTTGGTTGCATCTGCCATTCACTGCCCAGTGTGGTGTGTTTGATCACGGTTTTGCCTGTTAAATCAGATGTACCTCATATTTACCCTGAATGTTAGAGGATAAGATAGATATTCTAAATTGTTTTACCTTTCTGACCTTGTATAGTAACGTTTATTTTTGTTTGTTCAAAACACGTGAAATCTTCACTGAGCAAGTGTGTTGAATCTCACACTTTGTCTACTTTAAACAAAGAATTATTGGTCCCTCACTAAATCTTACCAAAAACATGGGGGTTTGATCAAGGAATAACAACTGTTATAGCAATCTACCAACCTATATGGAGTATTTGAGGGTCCAGGGCTACAATATAATGACTGTTTAAGGGCACCCATTCAAAAAGTCCCATAGTAACATTGGGATACATTTATACAAAAAGATTCTCGAAAGATCTTTGTTATGCTCTGAGTTCATCTGAGGTGTATTTTGTGTAAGTGTGTGCTATTGCTGCAATAGGGCTTTTAAAATGCACTTCCATAAACTGCATTCCTGGACAACCAATTGTGTAGATGGGTAGATGACTAATGCTACATCAACTTAACCTTTGAGAAATTATATGGATAGCTAAATTAAGTCATTGGGACCTAAATGTAATATAACTAATTGAGGACTGATGGGAGATTCAGATGCTAGTGTAAAATTTGACTGGAAAATGGATAGTGTGTTAAATAGGTAGAAATCTGCTGTGTATCTCAGGCAAAACTATTTGGAAAATCTACCATTGCATGTCATTACCCAAGGGCGATGCTTGAAACAGGAATCTAAATGAGAGTAAATGGATTTGTGAAAGGAGTGAGTCTGGGGAGCCAAATGGTCTTTTCTCATTCTGTGCTTCTTTATGCTTCTTGGTTAAAAATAAATTGTGTCAAAGTGACCAGGTCACTTTTTATAATTGGCTGTTGGAGGAATGGCTAATCAAAACAGTGCCCTGGAGTGTACACTAGTCATGCAAAGTATCCAGTGACTGGTAGAAACCATGGACTGAATTTTTCCCAGGCCCGCGGAGGCAGGTTAAGAAGCCGGGCCAGGAGCAAATTTGAAAATAGCACATTTGATCTGCTACCCAAAGCGTTGCAGGAGGCAAGGCCAACATGGTAAAGGCCACCCTCCTCATAGCGGCGGGTAGCCAATTAGGCCCTTTTGGGCCAATTTGGGAAATGTTGATGGTGTTGTTGGAATCTTCCCAATGACGGACAGTCCCTTTGCTGAGACCAGAGCCTAGCAGGTAACTGGAGGCGACCTCCTGCTGACAGGGTGCGCTAATCTGCAAAGTTCCTCACCCCCACGTGCCTCAGAGCTGCCCGTTTCAGCAATTTTAAAATGCCGAGAGGCAAACATGATGTTTATATATACAGGTAATTCGATTAGCCTAGTGAAGATGAATTTAAAATTAACAAGCCTCAAGCAAGATTAGGGATTCAAAGACTTTTATTTCCCTTTCGCAGCAAAGTGATTATTTGGACCAGACTCTCTCAGCAGTTAATGCTGTGTCAATTAATGTTTTAGAAAGGTGCTTGGCAGATAATCTGGTTGAGGGTAAGTCGAGATTGATGATCAAAAAAAAGCCACGATGGTTTGGTTTCTGTGGTGCTGGGGTGGGATGGCAGTATTTTCTATGCAGGTCAATCAGGCAGCCTTGAGTAATGGAATAATGGGGATGCTGAATATACTGGCGTTTCCCTCGATTATAGGAAACATTTGTGCTCAACTTTCCAGAGGCATGTTTGGGGTCACGATTCCCTCCCTTTCAGGTAGCAGATCATAAAGCTGCCGTTCATTGAGGTTTTTGATTTGGTAAAACCATTAATGACCATTTAGGCATCAAGTGAGCCCATATAAGATGTTATTTGTTGTCCAGTTATTTTCAAATAACAATTGCTATTAGAAAGACAGCTTGTTTGCGTGTACACTTCACATCACTGGTCTTCACAGAGAGCAGAAACCAGTGGTAAGGGATAGAGGCGAGTGTTGTAAATACACAAACTGCTAACTCCTGCTGGATAAAGAATAATTCCTTTCCAAAACATATCCTTCAACGTGCACTGTGAATTTTGACAGCAGTTGAGTTCTTTATGAAAATATAATTCTGCACTTGCAGTCCACAGACAGTCCCCCTCCTGTCCTCTCTTAACTGGAATCCCATGAGGAAGCCACTCTATTTACCTCCCCACCAAAAGTGCGGCAAGCATTTCCTTGCAACCCTGCAACTTAAACAAAAAAAGCACCTTTAATAATGCCAAAAAACTGGAAACTCATTTGATTTTCATGACATTATTATTTTAATATATCTTCAGAGTCCAAGTAAAGCTCAGAATTGCAGCCAAAACATGTTAATTTGTTTGAATGCTGCTTCACCTTGAATGAATAACCATGTTCATTAGCAGTGATTCACTTTAAAATGAATACTGTCAACTGAATTTGTATAGGGCAGTGCCTTTAATGTGCCTGAATGCGCTGAAAAGAGATTGGTGACGAGTCTGGCTGTTGATAGGCATCTGTCTGTCTTTCACAAAATGCTGGCAAGTAATTTCACATTTTGGCTTTGGTTTTTAAGCATGTGTGTTATTGTGGCATAAGAATTTTTAATTTTGACAAGTTGCCATTTAATACAGGTTTGTTTTTGGGGTGATTTGTGATTATCTTTTCAGTGTTTAAATATAAGCACATTGTGGCAGTATTTTCTGCCTTATTCCCTTTTCTTTGACTTTGTTCTTCATGCCTCCTGTTTGCATTGTGCTCACTCTTTGGAGTGAATAATCAGGTCAGAATTATGCTACAGACAATGGAGCTTATCAATTCTGCTCAGCATCATTGCAGTAGCTGCATATATTTAGCAAGCTGTGCAGAGGACTCCAAGAAACTGAATGAGTTTGGAACAGGTGTGTTTGCCCAATACGTGTGCAGACATATGTATGTACATATTCACGTACAATTAGTGTGTAAGTTTTCAGCATCACAGCAAAATGGTTAGTGTTTTATAAATATACATTGCTTCTGTATCAGTGGTTGACAGTATTTATAAACTGTTAAGATAATTGAGTTTGTGATTTATGTTCTGCAGACTCCTTAATCATGCTAGCCATATGCACCTGGACTTGGAAATTAGAAATGCAATTTTAAAATGTATGGCTAATATTGAGGAAGACTGCGGCAGAATACAAGAAAACATTGTTAAAGTTGCAGAATGAGTGTGTTAATGCCAAATGGATATCAATATAGGTAAATGTGGTGCATTTTGGTAAGAAGGCCACATATCCTTTGGAAACTAAGAGCTTATATGGTGTAGAGGAGCAAAGTAATCTAGGGGGACAATTCAGAAATCATTAGAAGTAGCAATGCAAGACATAAAAATTAAAATAAAGCACTGGGGTTCATTTTGAGAGGAATAGAATTGAAAAGTGCTATGTTAATTTGTGTAGAACTTTGGTTAGACAACAGAGTTTTGTGTACAATTCCGGTCTCCATATTACAAAAAGGATATAGGGGGCAAAAGGAGGAGCAAAAATGATTTGTGGGGATGCTACCAGAACTGAGGTTACAACTAAGCTGAAGCTCTTTTTCTACAAAAGAGAAAAGGTGAACAAATAAAAGTCTAACATCGTGAAGAGGTTTGATGAAATAGACATAGACAAGATAGAACAATAGAAAAGCTACAGCACACAAGGAGGCCATTCGGCCCATCTTGTCCATGCCAGCCCGAGGACACCCAGGTGCCCTTTCTAATCCCACCTACCTGCACCCGGCCCATAGCCCTGCAGCTTACAGCACTTAAGGTGCAGATCCAAGTACTTTTTAAAAGAGTTTAGAGTTTCTGCCTCTACCACCAACTTGGGCAGCGAATTCCAGACACCCACTACCCTCTGCGTAAAAAAGTTCTTCCTCATGTCCCCCCCTACACCTTCTGGCACTTACCTTGAATCTATGTCCCCTGGTTCTAGAATTCTCCACCAAGGGAAACAATTTTATCCTGTCCACTCTATCTATTCCCCATAATTTTGTACACCTCAGTCAAGTCACCTCTCAGCCTTCTTTGTTCTAAGGAAAATAACCCCAACCTATCCAATCTCTCCTCGTAGCTACACTTTTCTAACCCTGGCAACATTCTTGTAAACCTCCTCTGCACTCTCTCCAGAACTCTTACGTCCTTCCTGTAATGCGGTGACCAGAACTGCACACAATACTCCAGTTGTGGCCTCACCAGTGTTTTATATAATTCCAACATTATATCCTTACTTTTATATTCTGTACCTCTGCCAATGAAGGAGAGCATTCCATAAGCCTTATTTACAACCTTGTCTACTTGAACTGCTGCCTTCAGGGACCTATGTACTTGTATGCCAAGATCTCTCACTTCATCTACCCCTCTTAGTATATTCCCAATTATTGTGTAATCCCTGTAACTGTTTGACCTCCCTAAATGCATGACCTCACACTTCTCTATGTTAAAATCCATCTGCCACTTTACCGCCCACTCCACCAACCCATCTATATCCCCATTTGTGGTGGGGAACAGAACTAGAGGCCATAAATATCAGGAAGTTACTAATTAACCCATTAAAGCATCCAGGGGAATTGATTTCCCCTCAGAGAATGGTTATATTGTGAAACTTGCTACCACAAATTAGCTAAACTTTTTGTATCTTTTTTCAAGTTTGCTTTAATTATATAAATCATGTTGTGACAGAAGTGATGAATAGCATCTCTCCTTCCAAAATAAATGGTTTTCATGGAGACAATGCCCGTTTATACAATTGGTGACTCGTTTTGCTCATCACAGGGAATAGACCACTTTATGAAAATTGTGGTGTAACACTTAAATAGAGAGCAAAGCTACTTGTGCTGTCCTAACTGCAAATTTCAGCAGTCACTCCTTACCGCACAAGTGGTTTTTTTTTATATTCCATTTCCCCATAGCAGCAACCTTTGTGGTCTTTCAGCTGAGGTTGCTGGTGAATGGACTCACAACTACTAGAGACTGCACAAGCTAATTTCATATCAAACTTTTACAGCATGCCTCATTTTCCTGGACTGGATTGAAACGTCTATCCAGAAGTAAAAGGAATAGGTTCTGATTTACTGCGCCACGCGGTGTCTCGTCTTTTCTGTAGAGTTTATTTCTTTGTTCAGCATCACATTGCCTGCTTCCTTAAATGATCTGAATTCCAGAATTGGTTACACGGGTTATTAGTGAGGTAAGGTTGTATTTGGGAATGGATTGTCTACTCAGCAACAGCAGATGCTAAATCTGGAAAAGTTCTTCTTCTGGCGCTGGTCAGTCACCAGCTAGACAGATCAATACTGGTGAATGCAGCTAACTTTAGTGTCTCCTCAGCAGGATGCTTGCCATGTGTCTGTGCCTGTATTACAGTAGTTGGAAACACCTCCAAGTCTTACGTAGACAATAGCAGTACATGCTGCTATTTTTAAGGTTTGGACAGCTGCTTAACATTTATAGTGTGGTTGGATTACTCATTATGTTTTACGTAGTTCAGCTTAGTACAGGCTTGCCGAACATTTTCGCGGGTGGGGGGGAGACACATTTCAATTTTTCTCTCACTTGGGGGGCCGACGAGCAAATTTCGGAAAGATAAGGCTTGGCGCAAAATTAAACGTGAATTTCAAGCAAGAACTTACATATGAAAAGAAACAGCTTGCTGAGCAACACAATCACAACAATAAATTGATAATTTGAAAAAATGAGTAACAATTAAAGACGACCATTAGAGTGTGAAAGTGTGTGGTGTGTCTGTGTTGTGTGTGTGGTGTGTGGTGTGTGTGTGTGTGTGTGTGTGTGCGTGCGTGCGTGCGTGTGTGGTGTGTGTGTGTGTGTGTGGTGTGTGTGTGTGTGTGTCCAGCTCACTCCCAGTCTCAGGGTGCTCACTCACTCACCCTCACCCCCTGTGAGAGTGGGTGAGAGCCTGTTGGTGTGCGGGGGTAAGGGTGAATGAGAACCCTTATACTGGGAGTGAGGCGGGCAGACACACTCCCCTCCATCGAACCCCCTCTCTCACACGCGCACACTTACCACTCTCTCTCACACACACACCCTGCCCTCCCTTTCATTTGCCCACCCTCTCATCCTCACATATACTCACTCACCCACCCATCCTCCCTCTCACACACACACACACAAACACTCACCCATCCCCTCTCTCTCACGCACAAACACTCACACTCGCCCATCCTCTTTCACACACACTCACTCATCCATCCCCCCTCTCTCTCACACATACACTCACCCATCCTTACACTCACATGCACTCTCACCCATTCTCACTCACAGACAAACACATGCACTCCACACCCATCATGTCTCTCTCCACACACATATACACACACACACACCCCAACCTCTCACACATGCACTCGCACACACACACCCATCCTCGCACACATGCAGACAATCACCTATTCTATCTCACACACTCACTCCCCCATCCTCTCTCTCTCACACATGCACTCACCCACCTATCCCTTGCCCATCCACACACACACTCGCCCATCCACACACGCTCTCACTCGCCCATCCTCACACGCTCTCACTCGCCCATCCTCACATGCTCTCACTCACCCATCCACACACGCTCTCACTCACCCATCCACACACGCTCTCACTCGCCCATCCACACACACACTTGCCCATCCACACACGCTCTCACTCGTACACTCGGCCATCCTCTCTCTCTCACACACACTCGCCCATCCTCTCACACGCACACACTCGCCCATCCTCGAACATACACACTCGCCCATCCTTGCACATACACACTCACCCATCCTCACATGCACACACACCCCTCCATCCTCTCTCACGCACACAGCCACTCTCTCTCACACACACACACCCCCATCCTCACACAGACATACTCACTCACCTATTCTCTCTCTCGCACATTAACTCACTCACTCATCTGCACTCTCTCTCACACACTCGCCCACCCACACATTCTCACTTGATCATACACACACACTCCCACTCTCGCCCATCCACGCACATGCACACACATTCTCACCTATCCTCACGCAAACAGTCTCATCCATCCCCTCTCTCACACACTCACCCATTGTGTGTCTCTCTCTCTCACACACACACACTTGCCCATCCTCCCTCTCACATACATTTCTCACATACACACTCTCAGACGCACTCTCACATGCACTCACTCACCCATCCTCATGCAAACACTCTTACCCATCCTCTCACACATTCTCTCACCCATCCTCACACACACACTCGCCCATCCTCTCACACAAACATACACCCATCCTCTCACATGCTCGCCCATCCCCTCTCTCACACAATCGCCCATCCTCTCACACACACTCGTCCATCCTTTCTCAATCACACTCGCCCATCCTCTCTCTCACACAATCGCCCATCCTCTCACACACACTCGTCCATCCTTTCTCAATCACACTCGCCCATCCTCTCACACACAAACCCTCGTCCATCCTCTCACACACACGCCCACCCATCCTCTCTCACTCACACTCGCCCATCCTCTCACACACAAACACTCCTCCATCCTCTCTCATGCAAACATTTGCCCATCCTCTCACACACACATAGTCGCCCATCCTCTCTCTCACACACACTCCCCCATCCTCTTTCACACAAACACTCACCCATCCTCTCTCACACAAACACTCGTCCATCCTCTCTCACACAAACATACACCCATCCTCTCTCACACGCACACACTCGCCCACCCTCTCTCTCACACACACATTTGCCCATCCTCTCACACACACACACACTCCCCCATCCTCTCTCATACACACTCGCCCATCCTCTCACACACACACTCCCCAATCCCCTTTCACACAAACACTCGCCCATCCTCTCTCACACAAATACTCGCCCATCCTCTCTCACACAAATACTCGCCCATCCTCTCTCACACACACTCGCCCATTCTCTCTCACACACACTCGCCCATCCTCTCTCTCACACACACTCGCCCATCCTCTCTCTCACACACACTCACCCATCCTCTCTCACACACACTCGCCCATCCTCTCTCACACACACTCCCCCATCCTCTCTCACACACACTCGCCCATCCTCTCTCACACACACTCGCCCATCCTCTCTCACACACACTCGCCCATCCTCTCTCACACACACTCGCCCATCCTCTCTCACACACACTCGCCCATCCTCTCTCTCACACACTCGCCCATCCTCTCTCACACACACTCGCCCATCCTCTCTCTCACACACTCGCCCATCCTCTCTCACACACACTCGCCCATCCTCTCTCACACACACACACCTGCCACCCTCACATGCACATCCGCCCATCCTCTCATACACACTCACTCGCCCATCGTCTCTTACACACGCACTTGCCCATCCCCTCACACACGCACTTGCCCATCCTCTCACACGCACTCGCCCACCCTCACACACACACTCGACCATCCTCACGCACACATTCACCCATCCTCTCTCACACTCACGCATCCTCACACACACATTCGCCCATCCTTTCACACGCACACTCGCCCATCCTCTCACACACACACATTCGCCCATCCTCTCACACACACACACACACTCGCCCATCCTCACACACACACACGTTCACCCATCCTCTCTCACACACTCGCCCACCCTCACACACACACTCGCCCAACCTCTCTCTCACACACGTTCACCCATCCTCTCACACACACTCGTCCATCCTTTCTCAATCACACTCGCCCATCCTCTCACACACAAACCCTCGTCCATCCTCTCTCACACACGCTCACCCATCCTCTGTCACTCACACTCGCCCATCCTCTCACACACAAACACTCCCCCATCCTCTCTCATGCAAACATTTGCCCATCCTCTCACACACACATAGTCGCCCATCCTCTCTCTCACACACACTCCCCCATCCTCTTTCACACAAACACTCACCCATCCTCTCTCACACAAACACTCGTCCATCCTCTCTCACACAAACATACACCCATCCTCTCTCACACGCACACACTCGCCCACCCTCTCTCTCACACACACATTTGCCCATCCTCTCACACACGCACACACTCCCCCATCCTCTCTCATACACACTCGCCCATCCTCTCACACACACACTCCCCCATCCCCTTTCACACAAACACTCGCCCATCCTCTCTCACACAAATACTCGCCCATCCTCTCTCACACACACTCGCCCATCCTCTCTCACACACACACTCGCCCATCCTCTCTCACACACACTCGCCCATCCTCTCTCTCACACACACTCGCCCATCCTCTCTCACACACACTCGCCCATCCTCTCTCTCACACACACTCGCCCATCCTCTCTCACACACACTCGCCCATCCTCTCTCTCACACACACTCGCCCATCCTCTCTCACACACACTCGCCCATCCTCTCTCACACACACTCGCCCATCCTCTCTCTCACACACTCGCCCATCCCCTCTCACACACACTCGCCCATCCTCTCTCACACACACTCGCCCATCCTCTCTCACACACACTCGCCCATTCTCTCACACACAAACACTCGCCCATCCTCTCTCACACACACTCGCCCATCCTCTCTCACACACACTCGCCCATCCTCTCTCACACACACACACCTGCCACCCTCACATGCACACCCACCCATCCTCTCATACACACTCACTCGCCCATCGTCTCTTACACACGCACTTGCCCATCCCCTCACACACGCACTTGCCCATCCTCTCACACGCGCACTCGCCCACCCTCACACACACACTCGACCATCCTCACACACACATTCACCCATCCTCTCTCACACACTCACGCATCCTCACACACACATTCGCCCATCCTTTCACACGCACACTCGCCCATCCTCTCACACACACACATTCGCCCATCCTCACACACACACACACACTCGCCCATCCTCACACACACACACGTTCACCCATCCTCTCTCACACACTCGCCCACCCTCACACACACACTCGCCCAACCTCTCTCTCACACACGTTCACCCATCCTCTCACACACACTCGTCCATCCTTTCTCAATCACACTCGCCCATCCTCTCACACACAAACCCTCGTCCATCCTCTCTCACACACGCTCACCCATCCTCTCTCACTCACACTCGCCCATCCTCTCACACACAAACACTCCCCCATCCTCTCTCATGCAAACATTTGCCCATCCTCTCACACACACATAGTCGCCCATCCTCTCTCTCACACACACCCCCATCCTCTTTCACACAAACACTCACCCATCCTCTCTCACACAAACACTCGTCCATCCTCTCTCACACAAACATACACCCATCCTCTCTCACACGCACACACTCGCCCACCCTCTCTCTCACACACACATTTGCCCATCCTCTCACACACGCACACACTCCCCCATCCTCTCTCATACACACTCGCCCATCCTCTCACACACACACTCCCCCATCCCCTTTCACACAAACACTCGCCCATCCTCTCTCACACAAATACTCGCCCATCCTCTCTCACACACACTCGCCCATCCTCTCTCACACACACTCGCCCATCCTCTCTCACACACACTCGCCCATCCTCTCTCACACACACTCGCCCATTCTCTCTCTCACACACACTCGCCCATCCTCTCTCACACACACTCGCCCATCCTCTCTCTCACACACACTCGCCCATCCTCTCTCACACACACTCGCCCATCCTCTCTCACACACACTCGCCCATCCTCTCTCACACACACTCGCCCATCCTCTCTCACACACACTCGCCCATCCTCTCTCTCACACACTCGCCCATCCCCTCTCACACACACTCGCCCATCCTCTCTCACACACACTCGCCCATCCTCTCTCACACACACTCGCCCATTCTCTCACACACAAACACTCGCCCATCCTCTCTCACACACACTCGCCCATCCTCTCTCACACACACTCGCCCATCCTCTCTCACACACACACACCTGCCACCCTCACATGCACACCCGCCCATCCTCTCATACACACTCACTCGCCCATCGTCTCTTACACACGCACTTGCCCATCCCCTCACACACGCACTTGCCCATCCTCTCACACGCGCACTCGCCCACCCTCACACACACACTCGACCATCCTCACACACACATTCACCCATCCTCTCTCACACACTCACGCATCCTCACACACACATTCGCCCATCCTTTCTCAATCACACTCGCCCATCCTCTCACACACAAACCCTCGTCCATCCTCTCACACACACGCCCACCCATCCTCTCTCACTCACACTCGCCCATCCTCTCACACACAAACACTCCTCCATCCTCTCTCATGCAAACATTTGCCCATCCTCTCACACACACATAGTCGCCCATCCTCTCTCTCACACACACTCCCCCATCCTCTTTCACACAAACACTCACCCATCCTCTCTCACACAAACACTCGTCCATCCTCTCTCACACAAACATACACCCATCCTCTCTCACACGCACACACTCGCCCACCCTCTCTCTCACACACACATTTGCCCATCCTCTCACACACGCACACACTCCCCCATCCTCTCTCATACACACTCGCCCATCCTCTCACACACACACTTCCCCCATCCCCTTTCACACAAACACTCGCCCATCCTCTCTCACAGAAATACTCGCCCATCCTCTCTCACACACACTCGCCCATCCTCTCTCACACACACTCGCCCATCCTCTCTCACACACACTCGCCCATCCTCTCTCACACACACTCGCCCATCCTCTCTCTCACACACACTCGCCCATCCTCTCTCACACACACTCGCCCATCCTCTCTCTCACACACTCGCCCATTCTCTCACACACAAACACTCGCCCATCCTCTCTCACACACACTCGCCCATCCTCTCTCACACACACTCGCCCATCCTCTCTCACACACACACACCTGCCACCCTCACATGCACACCCGCCCATCCTCTCATACACACTCACTCGCCCATCGTCTCTTACACACGCACTTGCCCATCCCCTCACACACGCACTTGCCCATCCTCTCACACGCGCACTCGCCCACCCTCACAAACACACTCGACCATCCTCTCTCACACACACTCGTCCATCCTCTCTCACACACACTCGCCCATCCTCTCACACACACTCGCCCAGCCTTTCACACACACACTCGCCCATCCTCTCTTTCTCACGCAATCGCCCATCCTCTCTCACACACAATCGCCCATCCCCTCTCTCACACAATCGCGCATCCTCTCTCACACACAATCGCCCATCCGCTCTCACACACACAATCGCCCATCCTCTCTTTCTCACGCAATCGCCCATCCTCTCTCACACACAATCGCCCATCCTCTCTCACACACAATCGCCCATCCTCTCTCACACACAATCGCCCATCCTCTCTCACACACAATCGCCCATCCGCTCTCACACACGCTTGCCCATCCTCTCTCATACACAATCGCCCATCCTCTCTCACACACAATCGCCCATCCGCTCTCACACACAATCGCCCATCCTCTCTCACACACAATCGCCCATCCGCTCTCACACACAATCGCCCATCCGCTCTCACACACAATCGCCCATCCTCTCTCTCATACAATCGCCCATCCTCTCTCTCATACAATTGCCCATCCGCTCTCACACACAATCGCCCATCCTCTCTCATACACAATCGCCCATCCTCTCTCACACACAATCGCCCATCCTCTCTCACACACAATCGCCCATCCTCTCTCACACACAATCGCCCATCCGCTCTCACACACAATCGCCCATCCGCTCTTACACACAATCGCCCACCCGCGCTCACACACAATCGCCCATCCTCTCTCACACACAATCGCCCATCCGCTCTCACACACAATCGCCCATCCGCTCTCTCACACAATCGCCCATCCTCTCTAACACACAATCGCCCATCCGCTCTCTCACGCAATCGCCCATCCTCTCTCACACACAATCGCCCGTCCGCTCTCACACACAATCGCCCATCCGCTCTCACACACAATCGCCCATCCTCTCTTTCTCACGCAATCGCCCATCCTCTCTCTCACACAATCGCCCATCCTCTCTCACACGCAATCGCCCATCCGCTCTCACACACACTTGCCCAACCTCTCTCACACACACACCCGCCACCCTCTCACGCACACTCGCCCATCCTCTCACACACTCGCCCATCCTCTCTCTCTCTCTCTCACACACACACACGCATTCGCTCATCCTCTCACACACGCACACTTGCCACCCTCACACGTACACCCGCCCATCCTCTCACAGACACTCACTCGCCCATCCTCACACACACACGCACTCGCCCAACCTCTCTCACACACAAACTCCCCCATACACAAACACACACACAAACACTCGTTCATCCACACACACACACACTCACCCATCCGCAGACTCTCACACACTCACCCAACGTCTCGCTCTCTCACGCACATGCACATACACACTCACCCATCCCCACACGCACACACATGCCCCCCATCCTCTCTCTCTCTCTCACACACACACACATACACCAATGCTCACACAGACACACTCACTCACCTATTCTCTCCCTCACACATAAACTCACTCACCCATCCACGCTCTCTCACACACACACATTCGCCCATCCACACACTGTCACTTGATCATACACACACACACACATGCACACACACTCTCACCTATCCTCATGCAAACACTCTCACCCATCCCCTCTCTCTCACACTCACCCATTGTGTGTCTATCTCTCTCTCTCAAATACACACTCTCAGATGCACTCTCACGTGCACTCACTCACCCATCCTCACGCAAATACCCTTACCCATCCTCTCACACTTTCTCTCACCTATCCTCACACACACACACGCCCATCCTCTCACACAAACATACACCCATCATCTCTCACACACGCACACACTCGTCCATCCTCTCTCAACACACAGTCGGCCATTCTCTCTCACACACACTCGCCATCCTCTCACACACACATTCGCCCACCCTCACACAAACATACACCCATCCTCTCTCTCACACACTCGCTCATCCTCTCTCACGTGCACTTGCCCATCCTCTCACACACACTCGCTCATCCTCTTTCACGTGCACTCGCCCATCCTCACACACACCCATCCCCCCTCTCTCACTCAAATCACTCACACACTCTCACTCTCACACCCTCTCACTCTCTCTCACAAACTCCCACCCTCTCTCTCACACACACCCACCCTCTCTCTCACACACACCCACCCTCTCGCTTACACACACCCACCCATCTCTCAATCTCACCCACACCCGCCCTCTCTCTCACACACGCCCACCCCCTCTCTCTCACACACCCACCCTCTCACTCACTCTCACACGTACACACACGCACACACCCCTCTCTCACTCGCATACACCCACCCTCTCTCTCACACACATACCCTCTCACACTCACCCTCCCTCACACACACACAACAACCTTCTCACACGCACCCTCCCTCTCACACACAGGCACCCACCCTCCCTCACGCACACACTCGCCCTCGACCACACACCCTCTCTCACACACCCACCCTCTCTCACACACGCCCACCCTCTCACTCACTCTCACACATACACACACACACCCCTCTGTCACTCACACACACCCACCTTCTCTCTCACACACATACCCTCTCACACTCACCCTCCCTCTCACACACACACACACACACAATAACCTTCTCACACATCCTCCCT